>NC_091355.1:22651481-22666481 GCF_038502225.1 Cherax quadricarinatus | reverse complement strand
TCTCTCTTTTTTTTTACACAGGGTTTGACAAGGTTAAGGATCCCTAGCTTTATTGACAAGCTATTTACAGGTTATGGATTCCTAACTTTATTGACAAGCTAAGAGCTGTTACCTACATCAGCTCATTTGAAAGCATTTTTATTGTTATGAGACATACAAGTAGGGAACAGGATGAAGTTGGCGCCATCTATGGGCCAGCATTTTCATTTGATCAACTGACTTTATCTCGTTGACATCATTATGCTGTACGAATGAGTTTCATACTCGAGTCATCCTGGGTATATATGATCTCAGATGGAGTGATGTTCTGGATTATTATTATAATCAAGGGGGAAGCGCTAAACCCGGAGGATTATACAGCGCCTGGGGGGGGGATGCGGAAGGCATTCAGGCTTAATTCGGGGAACTGGAGCACAGATCCAATTCCCCTAAATCAAGAAAAGCCCCTCACCAACATCAAGGAACCTTCCTTGAGGGGATGTGATATTCTGGAGAAGGTACAGCCAGAGTGAATTGCTGCTTTCTGCCCGTCTTGTGGCATAAATGCTTGTTTCACGCTGTCCTCGAAGTGGATCCAAGTGTGGTATTTTGACAATATTGGCCTTGTACATAACAGTAAGGCCACCCACATCCCTCCTATGTTGGAAGGCTCTGCTGAAATGACAGATCTATCCAGGATGGGTCCAGGCGAGAGATGAGACGTCTTGCTCTGTTCTCTACTCCGTCAAGCAGTCGCAGATGAGATGGGGGCGGGGGCAGGCAAACCAAGAAAGTGGAGGGCATACTCAAGAAGTGAGCGTACTTGTGCCTCGTACAGGATCTTGCAACCCCTACTGTCAAGCTGATGCGAGATACGGCGAAGTGCTGTAAGCTTCCTGGCTGCCTTGTTCGCAAGATTTACAACATGGTTCTTCATGGTTAGTTTGGAGTCAAATTTCACCCTTAGGATATCAAATTCTTCTCCAGGTGCCAACATCCTCCCATTCATCCTTACTACTGCACCAGCATTACCATCATGGTGCCTAGAGACGATCATCATTTGCGTTTTCTCAGCTGCAAATGTTACGCCATCTATTTCCCACCCCAACCTGATCTAGCTCTCTCTCTCTCTCTCTTTATCTCTCTCTCACTCTCTCTCTATCTGCCTCTGTCTCACTCTCTCTCTCTCTCTCTCTCTCTCTCTCTCTCTCTCTCTCTCTCTCTCTCTCTCTCTCTCTCTCTCTCTCTCTCTCTCTGTATCTCTCTCTCTCTCTCTCTCTCTCTCTCTCTCTCTCTCTCTCTCTCTCTCTCTCTGTCTCTGTCTCTGTCTCTGTCTCTCTCTCTCTCTCTCTCTCTCTCTCTCTCTCTCTCTCTCTCTCTCTCTCTCTCTCTCTCTCTCTCTCTCTCTCTCTCTCTCTCTCTCTCTCTCTGTCTCTCTCTCTCTCTCTTTGTCTCTCTTTTTTTTTTACACAGGGTTTGACAAGGTTAAGGATCCCTAGCTTTATTGACAAGCTATTTACAGGTTATGGATTCCTAACTTTATTGACAAGCTAAGAGCTGTTACCTACATCAGCTCATTTGAAAGCATTTTTATTGTTATGAGACATACAAGTAGGGAACAGGATGAAGTTGGCGCCATCTATGGGCCAGCATTTTCATTTGATCAACTGACTTTATCTCGTTGACATCATTATGCTGTACGAATGAGTTTCATACTCGAGTCATCCTGGGTATATATGATCTCAGATGGAGTGATGTTCTGGATTATTATTATAATCAAGGGGGAAGCGCTAAACCCGGAGGATTATACAGCGCCTGGGGGGGGGATGCGGAAGGCATTCAGGCTTAATTCGGGGAACTGGAGCACAGATCCAATTCCCTAAATCAAGAGCCCCTCACCAACATCAAGGAACCTTCCTTGAGGGGATGTGATATTCTGGAGAAGGGTACAGCCAGAGTGAAGTTGCTGCTTTCTGCCCGTCTTGTGGCATAAATGCTTGTTTCACGCTGTCCTCGAAGTGGATCCAAGTGTGATATTTTGACAATATTGGCCTTGTACATAACAGTAAGGCCACCCACATCCCTCCAATGTTGAAGGCTCTGCTGAAATGACAGATCTATCCAGGATGGGTCCGGGCGAGAGATGAGACTTCTTGCTCTGTTCTCTACTCTGTCAAGCAGTCGCAGATGAGAGGGGGGGCAGGCAAACCAAGAAAGTGGAGCATACTCAAGGTGTGAGCGTACTTGCGCAACCCCTACTGTCAAGCAGATGCGAGATACGGCGAAGTGCTGTATGCTTCCTTGCTGCCTTGTTTGCAAGATTTACAACATGACCATACCCACGGCAGGGATTGAACCCACGGTCATAGAGTCTCAAAACTCCAGCCCGTCGCATTAGCCACTAGACCAGCTAGCCACAATAAGATTCATCCAACTAGGTATATTTCTACACCATAGGAAGGTTAGCAGGCACCTCTGTGACCACAAATGCAAGTTTTTACAGACGAATCTCCAGCTAGCGTGGCCGTGACGAACTCTAGCTCAAGTCCCTTCACTGCCGTCAACATGACTCAAGAAATCGTAATGACACGATTGAGACTCTATGACCGCGGGTTCAATCCCGGCCGGGGGTATGGTTTGTTTGCAATCGTGTCATTACGATTTCTTGAGTCATGTTGACGGTAGTGAAGGGACTTGAGCTAGAGTTCGTCACGGCCACGCTAGCTGGAGATTCGTCTGTTAAAACTTGCATTTGTGGTCACAGAGGTGCCTGTGCTAACCTTCCTATAGTGTAGAAATATACCTAGTTGGATGAACCTTATTGTGGCTAGCTGGTCTAGTGGTTAACGCGACGGGCTAGGGTTTTGAGACTCTATGACCGCGGATTCAATCCCGGCCGGGGGTATGGTTTGTTTGCAATCTTGTCATTACGATTTCTTGAGTCATTTACAACATGGTTCTTCATGGTTAGTTTGGAGTCAAATTTCACCCAAAGGATATCAACTTCTTCTCCAGGTGCCAACACCCTCCCATTCATCCTTACTACTGCACCAGCATTACCATCATGGTGCCTAGAGACGATCATCATTTGCGTTTTCTCAGGTGCAAATGTTACCTGCCATCTATTTCCCCAAGCTGATATAGCTCTCAGCTGGTGATTGATGTAGCTTTGAGAAGCTGGCATTTCTTCTCTTTTATAAGTGAATGTCAGTGTACAGTCGTCTGCATATGCATGTGATTCTGGGATGAGATGAAGAAGGTCGTTGAAGTAGACATTCCATAACAATGGACCCAGCACGCTTCCTTGTGAAACACTTGCCCCAATAGGATGTCTTGCTGATTCCGTTCCATTGAGAACTACACTTAGAGATCTACCATGAAGGTAATCACTGAGGAGACATAGCGTAGAGCCTGCAATTCCCAGTGCTTGAAGTTTTGCTAAGAGGCCCTGGTGCCACACCCGGTCGAAAGCGCCAGCAATGTCCAGTGCTACCACTCAGCTGACTTTGGATTCATCCAGTGACTGGTGCCACTTAGTGGAGAGGTTTAACAACAGATCAGCAGCAGAGTAACCTTTCCTGAAGCCATATTGACGATCACAAAGTAGTGAGTGATAGTCAAAAAACTGTCATAATGTCTTAAGATTATTGTCTCAAGGATTTTACCAGTGATTGACAGGAGTGACACTGGTCTGTAGTTGCTGATTTCTGCTCTGCTCTTCTTTTTGTGAACAGGAACTACATTTGCCTCTTTCCATAGAGAGGGCCATTTACACTGTACTAGGCAGTGCTGAAAGATGCGAGTTAGAGGTGCTGCTAGCTGGTCTGCACATCTCAACAATCTTGGGCTCAACTTGTCTGGGCCCACAGCCTTTTCTTGGTCAAGCGATTTAAGAAGGAAATGCACCTCCTCCTGCCTTATTGTCACCACTGACAGTTTTGACACAGTTCTTGCAGCTAGCCAAGGAGGGTCCCTTGCTGGATCAGGAACTTGCATTTTGGTAGCAAAGTGTTCAGCAAAGAGGTCCCCCTTCTCTTGACTACTAGTAGAGGTGGTCCCATCCTGTCGATTTTGAGGTGGAATGAGCTCATCAGGCAGATAACCTTGTCTGTCCTTGACCAGGGACCACCAGGTTTTGGAGCCTACCCTACCTGATGCTAGCTTTCTTTTATGTACCACCTCCCATTTAGCAATGGCCCACTTTTGAACGTCACCCATATGCCTACAGGCTTGCATGTGCAAGTTCCTGTTATAGGTGGTAGGATGTCTCTTATACCTTCGCCATGCTTTGTACTTAGCAGTAGCAGCCTCTCTACAACGAAAGCCAAACCAAGGCTGATCTGTAGGCTTCGTCACATATTGCCGGTGAGGAATGTGTTCTTGTTGTAGATTAAGGATGTGTCCAGTGAAGGCTTTCACTTGGTTGTCAACATCCCATTGGAGAAGAGCATTCCAATCGGTTGTGGCAAGCTCAGAGCAAAGGGCTGGCCAAATACCTCTTTCCCATAGCCAGGTTGTGCGTGTGGACTCCTCACCTCGTTCTGTTGGGATCTTAAGTGTCGTAAAAACAGCCTTGTGGTCAGACGATCCAACGTAGCCGATCTGGCCTTCTGCCAGATCACTCACTACTGGGTCAAGGGAGGAGCCAGAGATATGAGTAGGGAAATCAACAAAGTTTCTCATGTCAAACACTGCAAGAAGGTCATCAAAGTCCCTCTGTATAAGGTGCTGGTTGAGGTCACCAACAATTATACTATGTTGACAGTTGTGTTGTAGCAGAATGGAGTCAATATTTTCCATTAGGAAGTTGATGGGGTCTGCACTCTCTCTCTCTCTCTCTCTCTCTCTCTCTCTCTCTCTCTCTCTCTCTCTCTCTCTCTCTCTCTCTCTCTCTCTCTCTCTCTCTCTCTCTCTCTGTCTCTCTCTCTCTCTCTCTTCGTCTCTCTCTTTTTTTTTTACACAGGGTTTGACAAGGTTAGGGATCCCTAGCTTTATTGACAAGCTAAGAGCTGTTACCTACATCAGCTCATTTGAAAGCATTTTTATTGTTATGAGACATACAAGTAGGAAACAGGATGAAGTTGGTGCCATCTATGGGCCAGCATTTTCATTTGATCAACTGACTTTATTTCGTTGACATCATTATGCTGTACGAATGAGTTTCATACTCGAGTCATCCTGGGTATATATGATCTCAGATGGAGTGATGTTCTGGATTATTATTATAATCAAGGGGGAAGCGCAAAACCCGGAGGATTATACAGCGCCTGGGGGGGGGATGTGGAAGGCATTCAGGCTTAATTCGGGGAACTGGAGCACAGATCCAATTCCCTAAATCATGAGCCCCTCACCAACATCAAGGAACCTTCCTTGAGGGGATGTGATGTTCTGGAGAAGGGTACAGCCAGAGTGAAGTTGCTGCTTTCTGCCCGTCTTGTGGCATAAAAGCTTGTTTCACGCTGTCCTCGAAGTGGATCCAAGTGTCGTATTTTGACAATATTGGCCTTGTACATAACAGTAAGGCCACCCACATCCCTCCTATGTTGAAGGCTCTGCTGAAATGAGAGATCTATCCAGGATGGGTCCGGGCGAGAGATGAGACTTCTTGCTCTGTTCTCTACTCTGTCAAGCAGTCGCAGATGAGAGGGGGGGCAGGCAAACCAAGAAAGTGGAGCATACTCAAGGTGTGAACGTACTTGTGCCTCGTACAGGATCTTGCAACCCCTACTGACAAGCAGATGCGAGATACGGCGAAGAGCTGTATGCTTCCTGGCTGCCTTGTTTGCAAGATTTACAACATGACCATACCCCCGGCAGGGATTGAACCCGCGGTCATAGAGTCTCAAAACTCCAGCCCGTCGCGTTAGCCACTAGACCAGCTAGCCACAATAAGATTCATCCAACTAGGTATATTTCTACACCATAGGAAGGTTAGCACAGGCACCTCTGTGACCACAAATGCAAGTTTTTACAGACGAATCTCCAGCTAGCGTGGCCGTGACGAACTCTAAGGCTCAAGTCCCTTCACTGCCGTCAACATGACTCAAGAAATCGTAATGGACACGATTGAGACTCTATGACCGCAGGGTTCAATCCCGGCCGGGGGTATGGTTTTGTTTGCAATCATTAATCATTACGATTTCTTGAGTCATGTTGACGGTAGTGAAGGGACTTGAGCTAGAGAGTTCGTCACGGCCACGCTAGCTGGAGATTCGTCTATTAAAACTTGCATTTGTGGTCACAGAGGTGCCTGTGCTAACCTTCCTATAAGGTGTAGAAATATACCTAGTTGGATGAACCTTATTATTGTGGCTAGCTGGTCTAGTAGGTTAACGCGCGACAGGGCTAGGGTTTTGAGACTCTATGACCGCGGATTCAATCCCGGCCGGGGTATGGTTTGTTTTGCAATCTTGTCATTACGATTTCTTGAGTCATTTACAACATGGTTCTTCATGGTTAGTTTTGGAGTCAGAATTTCACCCCAAGGATATCAACTTCTTCTCCCAGTGCCAACAACCCTCCCATTCATCCATACTACTGCACCAGCAATACCATCATAGGTGCCTAGAGACGATCATCATTTGCGTTTTCTCAGGTGCAAATGTTATGCCATCTATTTCCCAAGCTGATATAGCTCTCAGCTGGTGATTGATGTAACTTAGAAGCTGGCATTTCTTCTCTTTTATAAGTGAATGTCAGTGTACAGCCGTCTACATATGCATGTGATTCTGGGATTGAGATGAAGAAGGTCGTTGAGTAGACATTCCATAACAATGGACCCAGCACGCTTCCTTGTGAAACACTTGCCCCAATAGGATGTCTTGCTGATTCCGTTCCATTGAGAACTACACTTGAGATCTACCATGAAGGTAATCACTGAGGAGACATAGCATAGAGCCTGCAATTCCCAGTGCTTGAAGTTTTGCTAAGAGGCCCTGGTGCCACACCCGGTCGAAAGCGCCAGCAATGTCCAGTGCTACCACTCAGCTGACTTTGGATTCATCCAGTGACTGGCGCCACTTAGTGGAGAGGTTTAGCAACAGATCAGCAGCAGAGTAACCTTTCCTGAAGCCATATTGACGATCACAAAGTAGTGAGTGATAGTCAAAAAACTCTGTCATTTGTCTTGAGATTATTGTTTCAAGGATCTTACCAGTGATTGACAGGAGTGACACTGGTCTGTAGTTGCTGATTTCTGCTCTGCTCTTCTTTTTTTGTGAACAGGAACTACATTTGCCTCTTTCCATAGAGGCCATTTACACTGTACTAGGCAGTGCTGAAGATGCGAGTTAGAGGTGCTGCTAGCTGGTCTGCACATCTCAGCAATCTTGGGCTCAACTTGTCTGGGCCCACAGCCTTTTCTTGGTCAAGCGATTTAAGAAGAAATGCACCTCCTCCTGCCTTATTGTCACCACTGACAGTTTTGACACAGTTCTTGCAGCTAGCCAAGGAGGGTGGGCCTTGCTGGATCAGGAACTTGCATTTTTGGTAGCAAAGTGTTCAGCAAAGAGGTCCCCCTTCTCTTGACTACTAGTAGAGAGGTGGTCCCCATCCTGTCGATTTTGAGGTGGAATGAGCTCATCAGGCAGATAACCTTGTCTGTCCTTGACCAGGGACCACCAGGTTTTGGA
The DNA here is from genome assembly GCF_038502225.1 of Cherax quadricarinatus. Classification (NCBI taxonomy): domain Eukaryota; kingdom Metazoa; phylum Arthropoda; class Malacostraca; order Decapoda; family Parastacidae; genus Cherax; species Cherax quadricarinatus. Next base: position 22,658,871 of record NC_091355.1, on the reverse strand, counting down.
GCCTACCCTACCTGATGCTAGCTTTCTTTTAGTGTCCACCTCCCATTTAGCAATGGCCCACTTTTGAACGTCACCCATATGCCTACAGGCTTGCATGTGCAAGTTCCTGTTATAGGTGGTAGGATGTCTCTTATACCTTCGCCATGCTTTGTACTTAGCAGTAGCAGCCTCTCTACAACGAAAGCCAAACCAAGGCTGATCTGTAGGTTTCGTCACATATTGCCGGTGAGGAATGTGTTCATGTTGTAGATTACTGGTGAGCCCAGTGAAGGCTTTCACTTGGTTGTCAACATCCCCTTCGAGAAGAGCATTCCAATCGGTTGTGGCAAGCTCAGAGCGAAGGGCTGGCCAATTACCTCTTTCCCATAGGCAGGTTGTGCGTGTGGACTCCTCACCTCGTTCTGTTGGGATCTTAAGTGTCGTAAAAACAGCCTTGTGGTCAGACGATCCAAGCATGCCGATCTGGCCTTCTGCCAGATCACTCACTACTGGGTCAAGGGAGGAGCCAGAGATATGAGTAGGGGAAATCAAGCAAAGTTTCTCAAGTCAAACACTAAGCAAGAAGGTCATCAAGTCCCTCTGTATGGTGCTGGTTGAGGTCACCAACAATTATAATATGTTGACAGTTGTATTGTAGCAGAAGGGAGTCAATATTTTCCATTAGGAAGTTGATGGGGTCTGCATGTTGCCACTGAGGTCTGTACATTGCACATGCTAGTACAGGAGTACTGAGTGTTTATACAGAGCTTGAAGAACATCATTTCAAGATGTGTAGGGTGGCAACATCAATATGCTGGGCATGAACACTTTTAGAGAAGCACACAGCAACACCTCCTCCTTGCCCTTGCCTGTCTCTTCTCATCCATGAGGTGTAGCCAGCAATTCTCGCAAAATTTTCTGGAGTCCTGTCATCCAAAAATGTTTCAACAACAGCTATCATGTCAGGACGTCGAGTGTTCACAAAACTATGTGAGACTCTCCAACATTAGTAATGAAACCTCTAATGTTGGCCGACAGGATGCTGATAGACTGGCTCCTCATGATGAAGTGGACAGCTTGAGGTGGTGGGTGTGTGAGGGGAATGTAAGGTGCCTGCCCTTGAGAGAGGTAGGAGTACTGAGGCAGCTGCAGGGATATAGGTCTGTGGTCTTGTATAGGCACAATCCCACCTGCTGGGCTTGGATAGGAGTAGCTAAGTGGGTGACGTGTGAGAGTGTTCACCAATTCAGAGATCCTGCTGGTTTGTTCTGAGAACAGGTCTCTAAACAGGTGGCCCTGTCTGTCAAGTTCTTTTTTCTTCCGACACTGGTCCTCCTGATGTCCTTTCTTGTAGCAGTAATTACACCTGGTATCTCGCAGGCAGTTGTTGGCAGTGTGCCCCTTCCGGTGACAGCGAGAGCACAGCCTAGGTGCCTTGAATGGTGGACTAGGATTTGTTGCACCTCCTGTGTTTTGCAGATTTGTCCTCAGATTCTGCTGCCGGAACTGTGTTAGTGGAGGGTGAGACGGCTGTAGATGTCTTCCTCCTCCACGTCCTCTGCCCCGTCCTCTACCAGTTCTGACAGATGTGTCCCTGCTGCTCGTACTTTGGCGCAGTAGGTGATCAGGTGCAGTGATAGTTCCCTGATCATTAACTGCACCAATCTCTGGTGGAGCTTCTGGCTCAGAACTTGCTGATGAAGCACTGCTACCAGATTCTGGAATAGTGTCGGCAGGTGTGCTGACAGGTGTAGGATCAGATATGGTATGTGCACTGTCAAGTGGACTGGCAGTGGCTGAAGCAGAGATGTCAAGTGTAGGAGAATTAACAGATCCAAGGTTTCCCTCGTTGCTGGGAAGAGTTGTTCCCTCTGTGGTGGTCAGAGGAATTGTGTTAGAATTCCCAAAGGTAGTGTTTTGAGCTCTGTCAGTCTGTGGGACCTTAGCGATGACAGAATTCCACCAGTTTTTTACCCCTGAGTTAAGCTCAGTGTGGGACTTCCAGTCTTTGTCAATAGTGTCACCATCAGCTGAGCAGCTTATGTCACTTGAAGTAGGCTTGCACTTTGGCCTTCTACATGCTTGTAGGTTATCTAATGATTTGAGGAGCTCATGAAGTGCTTCCTGTGATGGATTATCTTAGGCTGCAACTTTACAACACAGCCCAGAGGACAGTCTTGATCTTTGGACAGGAGTCCCTGGTGGAGGGACTTCTGAACCTTCCTCCTGTAGCTCCAGGCCTGTATCCACATATACCACAGGATTATGGATAACCTTCAATTTTCTGAAATTTTCAACCTGGCTGCAACAAAATTCTTCTTCTGGAATGCAATCTGTGTGGCAGTAGTTGGAACAGGTAGGTTCCTTACATCTAAGAAGAATTTTGTCCCCTGTGGTATACCCACAAACACTGCAGTAACTACTGGGACAATAGCCAGATAGCGTAGATATTCTTGCTATTTTGCAGTGTGAAGTCATCCCAGAGGAGGCTTGTCGGTTTGCAATGAAGTTCACAGGAGAGAGAGGGTGGGTGGTGGTATCGTGGGTGAGGTGGCGTATCGTGGGTGGGGTGGAGTATCGTAGGTGGGGGTGTTTATAACGGGGATGGTAGTGAGTGTGGCAGTGGGCCGACGAGCTGGAAGTGTTGCCTTCTCACTATCACTTAATAAACACTGTTTATGCTATCCACTTTTCCACTAAAGGAAGATGATACATAAATCACTATGTTGCATTGTACCAGCCACGTTGTTATAAAGCACCAGATGCTAGTACATAGCACAAAACACATAATATTAGGTAATATTAGATGATCACTCTGAAGGCAATAGTGAAGTCACTCCTAAGGCCTGCCGTTGTCCCCTCACTCACACCACATCTTCACCATACCACACTTAAATACCACTGATATTGCTGATATTCACTTCAGTGGAGGAGTTGGCTTACTTGTACTAATGTGTTGTAGGTAGTTCTTCGTCACTGAACAGTTTTTATCCTCACCAACCCTCGTATTTAAGTAATATTAAGAAAGTTTGTGGAGCACACTGTGACACGTCTTCTCTCTCTCGCTCTCTCTCTCTCTCTCTCGCTCTCTCCCTCTCGCTCTCTCACTCTCTCTCTCTCTCTCTCTCTCTCTGCCTCTCTCTCTCTCTCTCTCTCTCTCTCTCTCTCTCTTTTACACAGGGTTTGACAAGGTTGAGGATCCTAGCTTTATTGACAAGCTATTTACAGGTTAAGGATTCCTAACTTTGTTGGCAAGCTTAGGCTATTACCTACATCAGCTCATTTGAAAGCATTTTTATTGTTAAGAGACATACAAGTAGGGAACAGGATGAAGTTGGAGCCATCTGTGGGCCAGCATTTTCATTTGATCAACTGACTTTATCTCGTTGACATCATTATCCTGTACGAATGTGTTCCGTACTCGAGTCATCCTGGGTACGTATGATCTCAGATGGAGTGATGTTCTGGAGAAGGGTACAGCCAGAGTGACGTTGCTGCTTTCTGCCCGTCTTGTGGCATAAAAGCTTGTTTCACGCTGTCCTCGAAGTGGATCCAAGTGTGGTATTTTGACAATATTGGCCTTGTACATTACAGTAAGGCCACCCACATCCCTCCTATGTTGAAGGCTCTGCTGAAATGAGAGATGTCTTGCTGATTCCGTTCCATTGAGAACTACACTTAGAGATCTACCATGAAGGTAATCACTGAGGAGACATAGCGTAGAGCCTACAATTCCCAGTTCTTGAAGTTTTGCTAAGAGGCCCTGGTGCCACACCCGGTCGAAAGCGCCAGCAATGTTCAGTGCTACGACACAGCTGGTCTGTAGTTGCTGATTTCTGCTCTGCTCTTCTTTTTGTGAACAGGGACTGCATTTCCCTCTTTCCATAGAGAGGGCCGTTTACACTGTACTAGACAGTGCTGAAAGATGCGAGTTAGAGGTGCTGCTAGCTGGTCTGCACATCTTCTCAATAATCTTGGGCTCAACTTGTCTGGGCCCACAGCCTTTTCTTGGTCAAGCGATTTAAGAAGGAAATGCACCTCCTCCTGCCTTATTGTCACCACTGACAGTTTTGGACACAGTTCTTGCAGCTAGCCAGGAGGGTCCTTGCTGGATCAGGAACATTTGAAGGTAGCAAAGTGTTCAGCAAAGAGGTCCGCCTTCTCTTGACTACTAGTAGAGGTGGTCCCATCCTGTCGATTTAGAGGTGGAATAAGTTCATCAGGCAGATAACCCTTTTTTTTTTTTTTTTTTTTTTTTTTTTTTTTTTTTTTTTTTTTTTTTTACAGGGTTTGAGGCAGGTTAAGGATCCCTAGCTTTATTGACAGCTATTTACAGGTTAAGGATTCCTAACTTTATTGGCACAAGCTGAAGGCTATTACCTACATCAGCTCATTTGAAAGCTTATTTTATTGTTGTGAGACATACAAGTAAGAGGGAACAGGATGAAGTTGGAGCCATCTGTGGGCCAGCATTTTCATTTGATCAACTGACGTTATCTCGTTGACATCATTATGCTGTACGAATGTGTTCCATACTCGAGTCATCCTGGGTATGTATGATCTCAGATGGGTGATGTTGGATGGAGAGATTAACAGCCAGACTGAAGTTGCTGCTTTCTGCCCGTCTTGTGGCATAAAAGCTTGTTTCACGCTGTCCTCGAAGTGGATCCAAGTGTGGTATTTTGACAATATTGGCCTTGTACATAACAGTAAGGCCACCCACATCCCTCCTATGTTGAAGGCTCTGCTGAAATGACAGATCTATCCAGGATGGGTCCAGGCGAGAGATGAGACGTCTTGCTCTGTTCTCTACTCTGTCAAGCAGTCCTCGCAGATGAGGAGGGGGGCAGGCAAACCAAGAAAGTGGAGCATACTCAAGGTGTGAGCGTACTTGTGCCTCGTACAGGATCTTGCAACCCCTACTGTCAAGCAGATGCGAGATACGGCGAAGTGCTGTAAGCTTCCTGGCTGCCTTGTTTGCAAGATTTAACATGGTTCTTCATGGATGGTTAGGTTTGAGTCAAATTTCACCCCAAGGATATCAACTTCTTCTCCAGGTGCCAACATCGTCCCATTCATCCTTACTACTGCACCAGCATTACCATCATGGTGCCTAAGAGGGACGATCATCATTTGCGTTTTCTCAGGTGCAAATGTTGCTTGCCATCTATTTCCCCAAGCTGATATAGCTCTCAGCTGGTGATTGATAATAACAAGAGCAGCTGGCATTTCTTCTGCTTGGATAAGTGAATGTCAGTGTACAGTCGTCTGCATATGCATGTGATTCTGGGATGAGATGAAGAAGGTCGTTGAAGTAGACATTCCATAACAGTGGACCCAGCACACTTCCTTGTGGAACGCTTGCCCCAATGAGGATGCCTTGCTGATTCCGTTCATTGAGGACTACACTTAGAGATCTACCATGAAGGTAATCACTGAGGAGACATAGCGTAGAGCCTGCAATTCCCAGTGCTTGAAGTTTTGCTTCTAAGAGGCCCTTGTGCCACCACCCGGTCAGCGCCAGCAATGTCCAGTGCTACCACACAGCTGACTTTGGATTCATCCAGTGACTGGTGCCACTTAGTGGAGAGGTTTAACAACAGATCAGCAGCAGATAACCACCCTGCAAGCCATATTGACGATCACAAAGTAGTGAGTGGTAGTCAAAAAAATCTGTCCTCATTTGTCTTGAGATTATTGTCTCAAAGGATCTTACCAAGTGATTGACAGGAGGGTGACACTGGTCTGTAGTTGCTGATTTCTGCTCTGCTCTTCTTTTTGTGAACAGGGACTACATTTGCCTCTTTCCATGGAGGGCCATTTGCACTGTACTAGGCAGTGCTGAAAGATGCAGTTAGAGGTGCTGCTAGGCTCGTCTGCACATCTTCTCAACAATCAGGGGCTCAACAGATCTGGGCCTGGCCTTTCTGGTCAAGTGATTTAGAAGGAAATGCACCTCCTCCTGCCTTATTGTCACAACTGACAGTTTTTGACACAGTTCTTCTAGCCTAGCCAGGAGGGTCCCTTGCTGGATCAGGAACTTGCATTTTGGTAGCAAAGTGTTCAGCAAAGAGTTCCGCCTTCTCTTGACTACTAGTAGAGGTGGAATAAGTTCATCAGGCAGATAACCTTGTCTGTCCTTGACCAGGGACCACCAGGTTTTGGAGCCTACCCTTCCTGATGCTAACTTTCTTTCTGTGTCCACCTCCCATTTAGCAATGCCCACTTTTGAACATCACCCATATGCCTACAGGCTTGCATGTGCAAGTTCCTGTATAGGTGGTAGGATGTCTCTTATACCTTCTTCCATGCTTTGTACTTAGCAGTAGCAGCCTCTCTACAAGAAAGCCAAACCAAGGCTGATCTGTAGGCTTTGTCACACCTATTGACCAGGTGAGAATGTGTTCTTGTTGCAGATTAAGGATGTGTCCAGTGAAGGCTTTCACTTGGTTGTCAACATCCCCCTGGAGGAAGAGCATTCCAGTCGGTGGTGGCGACTCAGAGCAAAGGGAACAGGCCAATTACCTCTTTCCCATAGCCAGGTTGTGCGTGTGGACTCCTCACCTCGTTCTGTTGGGATCTTAAGTGTGGTAAAAAGCAGCCTTGTGGTCAGACGATCCAACGTAGCCGAGGGTTGACAAGTGACTATGCCTTCTGCCAGATCACTCCTACTGGGTCAAGGGAGGAGCCAGAGATATGAGTAGGGAAATCCAACAAAGTTTCTCATGTCAAACACTACAGAAGGTCATCAAAGTCCCTCTGTATAAGGTGCTGGTTGAGGTCACCAACAAGTTATAATATGTTGACAGTTGTGTTGTAGCAGAAGGGAGTCAATATTTTCCATTAGGAAGTTGATAGGGTCTGCATGTTGCCACTGAGGTCTGTACATTGCACATGCTAGTACAGAGTACTGAGTGTTTATACAGAGCTTGAAGAACATCATTTCAAGATGTGTGAGGGGTGGCAACATCTATGTGCTGGAGGGCATGAACACTTTTAAGAGAAGCACACAGCAACACCACCTCCTTGCCCTTGCCTGTCTCTTCTCATCCATGAGGTGTAGCCAGCAATTCTTGCAAAATTTTCTGAGTCCTGTCATCCAAAAATCTTTCAACAACAGCTATCATGTCTGGACGTCGAGTGTTCACAAAGCTATGTGTGAGCTCTCCAACATTAGTAATGAAACCTCTAATGTTGGCCGACAGGATCTGATAGACTGGCTCCTCATGATGAAGTGGTCACCTTGAGGTGGTGGGTGTGTAGGGAATATAAGGTGCCTGCCCTTGAGAGAGGTAGGGTACTGAGGGGGCAGCTGCAGGGATGTAGGTCTGTGGTCTTGTATAAGGCCCAATCCCACCTGCTGGGCTGGGATAGGAGTAGCTAAGTGGGTGACGTGTGAGAGTGTTTACCA
>NC_091355.1:22561481-22646481 GCF_038502225.1 Cherax quadricarinatus | reverse complement strand
GTCTCTTGTGTTAAATGTGAGGGGAGACTTTACCAGTGGTGGTGCCACTGTCTCTTGTGTTAAATGTGAGGGGAGACTTTACCAGTGGTGGTGCCACTGTCTCTTGTATTAAATGTGAGGGGAGACTTTACCAGTGGTGGTGCCACTGTCTCTTGTGTTAAATGTGAGGGGAGACTTTACCAGTGGTGGTGCCACTGTCTCTTGTGTTAAATGTGAGGGGAGACTTTACCAGTGGTGGTGCCACTGTCTCTTGTGTTAAATGTGAGGGGAGACTTTACCAGTGGTGGTGCCACTGTCTCTTGTGTTAAATGTGAGGGGAGACTTTACCAGTGGTGGTGCCACTGTCTCTTGTGTTAAATGTGAGGGGAGACTTTACCAGTGGTGGTGCCACTGTCTCTTGTGTTAAATGTGAGGGGAGACTTTACCAGTGGTGGTGCCACTGTCTCTTGTGTTAAATGTGAGGGGAGACTTTACCAGTGGTGGTGCCACTGTCTCTTGTGTTAAATGTGAGGGGAGACTTTACCAGTGGTGGTGCCACTGTCTCTTGTGTTAAATGTGAGGGGAGACTTTACCAGTGGTGGTGCCACTGTCTCTTGTGTTAAATGTGAGGGGAGACTTTACCAGTGGTGGTGCCACTGTCTCTTGTGTTAAATGTGAGGGGAGACTTTACCAGTGGTGGTGCCACTGTCTCTTGTGTTAAATGTGAGGGGAGACTTTACCAGTGGTGGTGCCACTGTCTCTTGTGTTAAATGTGAGGGGAGACTTTACCAGTGGTGGTGCCACTGTCTCTTGTGTTAAATGTGAGGGGAGACTTTACCAGTGGTGGTGCCACTGTCTCTTGTGTTAAATGTGAGGGGAGACTTTACCAGTGGTGGTGCCACTGTCTCTTGTGTTAAATGTGAGGGGAGACTTTACCAGTGGTGGTGCCACTGTCTCTTGTGTTAAATGTGAGGGGAGACTTTACCAGTGGTGGTGCCACTGTCTCTTGTGTTAAATGTGAGGGGAGACTTTACCAGTGGTGGTGCCACTGTCTCTTGTGTTAAATGTGAGGGGAGACTTTACCAGTGGTGGTGCCACTGTCTCTTGTGTTAAATGTGAGGGGAGACTTTACCAGTGGTGGTGCCACTGTCTCTTGTGTTAAATGTGAGGGGAGACTTTACCAGTGGTGGCCACTGCTCACTGTCTCTTGTGTTAAATGTGAGGGGAGACTTTACCAGTGGTGGTGCCACTGTCTCTTGTGTTAAATGTGAGGGGAGACTTTACCAGTGGTGGTGCCACTGTCTCTTGTGTTAAATGTGAGGGGAGACTTTACCAGTGGTGGTGCCACTGTCTCTTGTGTTAAATGTGAGGGGAGACTTTACCAGTGGTGGTGCCACTGTCTCTTGTGTTAAATGTGAGGGGAGACTTTACCAGTGGTGGTGCCACTGTCTCTTGTGTTAAATGTGAGGGGAGACTTTACCAGTGGTGGTGCCACTGTCTCTTGTGTTAAATGTGAGGGGAGACTTTACCAGTGGTGGTGCCACTGTCTCTTGTGTTAAATGTGAGGGGAGACTTTACCAGTGGTGGTGCCACTGTCTCTTGTGTTAAATGTGAGGGGAGACTTTACCAGTGGTGGTGCCACTGTCTCTTGTGGTTAAATGTCAGGGGAGACTTTACCAGTGGTGGTGCCACTGTCTCTTGTGTTAAATGTGAGGGGAGACTTTACCAGTGGTGGTGCCACTGTCTCTTGTGTTAAATGTGAGGGGAGACTTTACCAGTGGTGGTGCCACTGTCTCTTGTGTTAAATGTGAGGGGAGACTTTACCAGTGGTGGTGCCACTGTCTCTTGTGTTAAATGTGAGGGGAGACTTTACCAGTGGTGGTGCCACTGTCTCTTGTGTTAAATGTGAGGGGAGACTTTACCAGTGGTGGTGCCACTGTCTCTTGTGTTAAATGTGAGGGGAGACTTTACCAGTGGTGGTGCCACTGTCTCTTGTGTTAAATGTGAGGGGAGACTTTACCAGTGGTGGTGCCACTGTCTCTTGTGTTAAATGTGAGGGGAGACTTTACCAGTGGTGGTGCCACTGTCTCTTGTGTTAAATGTGAGGGGAGACTTTACCAGTGGTGGTGCCACTGTCTCTTGTGTTAAATGTGAGGGGAGACTTTACCAGTGGTGGTGCCACTGTCTCTTGTGTTAAATGTGAGGGGAGACTACCAGAGGAGGTGCCACTGTTTCTTGTGTTAAATGTGAGGGGAGACTTTACCAGTGGTGGTGCCACTGTCTCTTGTGTTAAATGTGAGGAGAGACTTTACCAGTGGTGGTGCCACTGTCTCTTGTGTTAAATGTGAGGGGAGACTTTACCAGTGGTGGTGCCACTGTCTCTTGTATTAAATGTGAGGGGAGACTTTACCAGTGGTGGTGCCACTGTCTCTTGTGTTAAATGTGAGGGGAGACTTTACCAGTGGTGGTGCCACTGTCTCTTGTGTTAAATGTGAGGGGAGACTTTACCAGTGGTGGTGCCACTGTCTCTTGTGTTAAATGTGAGGGGAGACTTTACCAGTGGTGGTGCCACTGTCTCTTGTGTTAAATGTGAGGGGAGACTTTACCAGTGGTGGTGCCACTGTCTCTTGTGTTAAATGTGAGGGGAGACTTTACCAGTGGTGGTGCCACTGTCTCTTGTGTTAAATGTGAGGGGAGACTTTACCAGTGGTGGTGCCACTGTCTCTTGTGCCATTAAATGTGAGGGGAGACTTTACCAGTGGTGGTGCCACTGTCTCTTGTGTTAAATGTGAGGGGAGACTTTACCAGTGGTGGTGCCACTGTCTCTTGTGTTAAATGTGAGGGGAGACTTTACCAGTGGTGGTGCCACTGTCTCTTGTGTTAAATGTGAGGGGAGACTTTACCAGTGGTGGTGCCACTGTCTCTTGTGTTAAATGTGAGGGGAGACTTTACCAGTGGTGGTGCCACTGTCTCTTGTGTTAAATGTGAGGGGAGACTTTACCAGTGGTGGTGCCACTGTCTCTTGTGTTAAATGTGAGGGGAGACTTTACCAGTGGTGGTGCCACTGTCTCTTGTGTTAAATGTGAGGGGAGACTTTACCAGTGGTGGTGCCACTGTCTCTTGTGTTAAATGTGAGGGGAGACTTTACCAGTGGTGGTGCCACTGTCTCTTGTGTTAAATGTGAGGGGAGACTTTACCAGTGGTGGTGCCACTGTCTCTTGTGTTAAATGTGAGGGGAGACTTTACCAGTGGTGGTGCCACTGTCTCTTGTGTTAAATGTGAGGGGAGACTTTACCAGTGGTGGTGCCACTGTCTCTTGTGTTAAATGTGAGGGGAGACTTTACCAGTGGTGGTGCCACTGTCTCTTGTGTTAAATGTGAGGGGAGACTTTACCAGTGGTGGTGCCACTGTCTCTTGTGTTAAATGTGAGGGGAGACTTTACCAGTGGTGGTGCCACTGTCTCTTGTGTTAAATGTGAGGGGAGACTTTACCAGTGGTGGTGCCACTGTCTCTTGTGTTAAATGTGAGGGGAGACTTTACCAGTGGTGGTGCCACTGTCTCTTGTGTTAAATGTGAGGGGAGACTTTACCAGTGGTGGTGCCACTGTCTCTTGTGTTAAATGTGAGGGGAGACTTTACCAGTGGTGGTGCCACTGTCTCTTGTGTTAAATGTGAGGGGAGACTTTACCAGTGGTGGTGCCACTGTCTCTTGTGTTAAATGTGAGGGGAGACTTTACCAGTGGTGGTGCCACTGTCTCTGTGAGGGGAGACTTTACCAGTTGTGCCACTGTCTCTTGTGTTAAATGTGAGGGGAGACTTTACCAGTGGTGGTGCCACTGTCTCTTGTGTTAAATGTGAGGGGAGACTTTACCAGTGGTGGTGCCACTGTCTCTTGTGTTAAATGTGAGGGGAGACTTTACCAGTGGTGGTGCCACTGTCTCTTGTGTTAAATGTGAGGGGAGACTTTACCAGTGGTGGTGCCACTGTCTCTTGTGTTAAATGTGAGGGGAGACTTTACCAGTGGTGGTGCCACTGTCTCTTGTGTTAAATGTGAGGGGAGACTTTACCAGTGGTGGTGCCACTGTCTCTTGTGTTAAATGTGAGGGGAGACTTTACCAGTGGTGGTGCCACTGTCTCTTGTGTTAAATGTGAGGGGAGACTTTACCAGTGGTGGTGCCACTGTCTCTTGTGTTAAATGTGAGGGGAGCCACAGTGGTGGTGCCACTGTCTCTTGTGTTAAATGTGAGGGGAGACTTTACCAGTGGTGGTGCCACTGTCTCTTGTGTTAAATGTGAGGGGAGACTTTACCAGTGGTGGTGCCACTGTCTCTTGTGTTAAATGTGAGGGGAGACTTTACCAGTGGTGGTGCCACTGTCTCTTGTATTAAATGTGAGGGGAGACTTTACCAGTGGTGGTGCCACTGTCTCTTGTGTTAAATGTGAGGGGAGACTTTACCAGTGGTGGTGCCACTGTCTCTTGTGTTAAATGTGAGGGGAGACTTTACCAGTGGTGGTGCCACTGTCTCTTGTGTTAAATGTGAGGGGAGACTTTACCAGTGGTGGTGCCACTGTCTCTTGTGTTAAATGTGAGGGGAGACTTTACCAGTGGTGGTGCCACTGTCTCTTGTGTTAAATGTGAGGGGAGACTTTACCAGTGGTGGTGCCACTGTCTCTTGTGTTAAATGTGAGGGGAGACTTTACCAGTGGTGGTGCCACTGTCTCTTGTGTTAAATGTGAGGGGAGACTTTACCAGTGGTGGTGCCACTGTCTCTTGTGTTAAATGTGAGGGGAGACTTTACCAGTGGTGGTGCCACTGTCTCTTGTGTTAAATGTGAGGGGAGACTTTACCAGTGGTGGTGCCACTGTCTCTTGTGTTAAATGTGAGGGGAGACTTTACCAGTGGTGGTGCCACTGTCTCTTGTGTTAAATGTGAGGGGAGACTTTACCAGTGGTGGTGCCACTGTCTCTTGGGGAGACTTTAAATGTGATGCGAGACTTTACCAGTGGTGGTGCCACTGTCTCTTGTGTTAAATGTGAGGGGAGACTTTACCAGTGGTGGTGCCACTGTCTCTTGTGTTAAATGTGAGGGGAGACTTTACCAGTGGTGGTGCCACTGTCTCTTGTGTTAAATGTGAGGGGAGACTTTACCAGTGGTGGTGCCACTGTCTCTTGTGTTAAATGTGAGGGGAGACTTTACCAGTGGTGGTGCCACTGTCTCTTGTGTTAAATGTGAGGGGAGACTTTACCAGTGGTGGTGCCACTGTCTCTTGTGTTAAATGTGAGGGGAGACTTTACCAGTGGTGGTGCCACTGTCTCTTGTGTTAAATGTGAGGGGAGACTTTACCAGTGGTGGTGCCACTGTCTCTTGTATTAAATGTGAGGGGAGACTTTACCAGTGGTGGTGCCACTGTCTCTTGTGTTAAATGTGAGGGGAGACTTTACCAGTGGTGGTGCCACTGTCTCTTGTGTTAAATGTGAGGGGAGACTTTACCAGTGGTGGTGCCACTGTCTCTTGTGTTAAATGTGAGGGGAGACTTTACCAGTGGTGGTGCCACTGTCTCTTGTGTTAAATGTGAGGGGAGACTTTACCAGTGGTGGTGCCACTGTCTCTTGTGTTAAATGTGAGGGGAGACTTTACCAGTGGTGGTGCCACTGTCTCTTGTGTTAAATGTGAGGGGAGACTTTACCAGTGGTGGTGCCACTGTCTCTTGTGTTAAATGTGAGGGGAGACTTTACCAGTGGTGGTGCCACTGTCTCTTGTGTTAAATGTGAGGGGAGACTTTACCAGTGGTGGTGCCACTGTCTCTTGTGTTAAATGTGAGGGGAGACTTTACCAGTGGTGGTGCCACTGTCTCTTGTGTTAAATGTGAGGGGAGACTTTACCAGTGGTGGTGCCACTGTCTCTTGTGTTAAATGTGAGGGGAGACTTTACCAGTGGTGGTGCCACTGTCTCTGCCACTGTCTCTTGTGTTAAATGTGAGGGGAGACTTTACCAGTGGTGGTGCCACTGTCTCTTGTGTTAAATGTGAGGGGAGACTTTACCAGTGGTGGTGCCACTGTCTCTTGTGTTAAATGTGAGGGGAGACTTTACCAGTGGTGGTGCCACTGTCTCTTGTGTTAAATGTGAGGGGAGACTTTACCAGTGGTGGTGCCACTGTCTCTTGTGTTAAATGTGAGGGGAGACTTTACCAGTGGTGGTGCCACTGTCTCTTGTGTTAAATGTGAGGGGAGACTTTACCAGTGGTGGTGCCACTGTCTCTTGTATTAAATGTGAGGGGAGACTTTACCAGTGGTGGTGCCACTGTCTCTTGTGTTAAATGTGAGGGGAGACTTTACCAGTGGTGGTGCCACTGTCTCTTGTGTTAAATGTGAGGGGAGACTTTACCAGTGGTGGTGCCACTGTCTCTTGTGTTAAATGTGAGGGGAGACTTTACCAGTGGTGGTGCCACTGTCTCTTGTGTTAAATGTGAGGGGAGACTTTACCAGTGGTGGTGCCACTGTCTCTTGTGTTAAATGTGAGGGGAGACTTTACCAGTGGTGGTGCCACTGTCTCTTGTGTTAAATGTGAGGGGAGACTTTACCAGTGGTGGTGCCACTGTCTCTTGTGTTAAATGTGAGGGGAGACTTTACCAGTGGTGGTGCCACTGTCTCTTGTGTTAAATGTGAGGGGAGACTTTACCAGTGGTGGTGCCACTGTCTCTTGTGTTAAATGTGAGGGGAGACTTTACCAGTGGTGGTGCCACTGTCTCTTGTGTTAAATGTGAGGGGAGACTTTACCAGTGGTGGTGCCACTGTCTCTTGTGTTAAATGTGAGGGGAGACTTTACCAGTGGTGGTGCCACTGTCTCTTGTGTTAAATGTGAGGGGAGACTTTACCAGTGGTGGTGCCACTGTCTCTTGTATTAAATGTGAGGGGAGACTTTACCAGTGGTGGTGCCACTGTCTCTTGTATTAAATGTGAGGGGAGACTTTACCAGTGGTGGTGCCACTGTAAATGTGAGGGGAGACTTTCTTGTCTCTTGTGTTAAATGTGAGTGGAGAATTTACCAGTGGTGGTGCCACTGTCTCTTGTGTTGTGAGGGGAGACTTTACCAGTGGTGGTGCCACTGTCTCTTGTGTTAAATGTGAGGGGAGACTTTACCAGTGGTGGTGCCACTGTCTCTTGTGTTAAATGTGAGGGGAGACTTTACCAGTGGTGGTGCCACTGTCTCTTGTGTTAAATGTGAGGGGAGACTTTACCAGTGGTGGTGCCACTGTCTCTTGTGTTAAATGTGAGGGGAGACTTTACCAGTGGTGGTGCCACTGTCTCTTGTGTTAAATGTGAGGGGAGACTTTACCAGTGGTGGTGCCACTGTCTCTTGTGTTAAATGTGAGGGGAGACTTTACCAGTGGTGGTGCCACTGTCTCTTGTGTTAAATGTGAGGGGAGACTTTACCAGTGGTGGTGCCACTGTCTCTTGTGTTAAATGTGAGGGGAGACTTTACCAGTGGTGGTGCCACTGTCTCTTGTGTTAAATGTGAGGGGAGACTTTACCAGTGGTGGTGCCACTGTCTCTTGTGTTAAATGTGAGGGGAGACTTTACCAGTGGTGGTGCCACTGTCTCTTGTGTTAAATGTGAGGGGAGACTTTACCAGTGGTGGTGCCACTGTCTCTTGTGTTAAATGTGAGGGGAGACTTTACCAGTGGTGGTGCCACTGTCTCTTGTATTAAATGTGAGGGGAGACTTTACCAGTGGTGGTGCCACTGTCTCTTGTATTAAATGTGAGGGGAGACTTTACCAGTGGTGGTGCCACTGTCTCTTGTGTTAAATGTGAGGGGAGACTTTACCAGTGGTGGTGCCACTGTCTCTTGTGTTAAATGTGAGGGGAGACTTTACCAGTGGTGGTGCCACTGTCTCTTGTGTTAAATGTGAGGGGAGACTTTACCAGTGGTGGTGCCACTGTCTCTTGTGTTAAATGTGAGGGGAGACTTTACCAGTGGTGGTGCCACTGTCTCTTGTGTTAAATGTGAGGGGAGACTTTACCAGTGGTGGTGCCACTGTCTCTTGTGTTAAATGTGAGGGGAGACTTTACCAGTGGTGGTGCCACTGTCTCTTGTGTTAAATGTGAGGGGAGACTTTACCAGTGGTGGTGCCACTGTCTCTTGTGTTTAATGTGAGGGGAGACTTTACTCAGTGGTGTGGTGCCACTGTCTCTTGTGTTAAATGTGAGGGGAGACTTTACCAGTGGTGGTGCCACTGTCTCTTGTGTTAAATGTGAGGGGAGACTTTACCAGTGGTGGTGCCACTGTCTCTTGTGTTAAATGTGAGGGGAGACTTTACCAGTGGTGGTGCCACTGTCTCTTGTGTTAAATGTGAGGGGAGACTTTACCAGTGGTGGTGCCACTGTCTCTTGTGTTAAATGTGAGGGGAGACTTTACCAGTGGTGGTGCCACTGTCTCTTGTGTTAAATGTGAGGGGAGACTTTACCAGTGGTGGTGCCACTGTCTCTTGTGTTAAATGTGAGGGGAGACTTTACCAGTGGTGGTGCCACTGTCTCTTGTGTTAAATGTGAGGGGAGACTTTACCAGTGGTGGTGCCACTGTCTCTTGTGTTAAATGTGAGGGGAGACTTTACCAGTGGTGGTGCCACTGTCTCTTGTGTTAAATGTGAGGGGAGACTTTACCAGTGGTGGTGCCACTGTCTCTTGTGTTAAATGTGAGGGGAGACTTTACCAGTGGTGGTGCCACTGTCTCTTGTGTTAAATGTGAGGGGAGACTTTACCAGTGGTGGTGCCACTGTCTCTTGTGTTAAATGTGAGGGGAGACTTTACCAGTGGTGGTGCCACTGTCTCTTGTGTTAAATGTGAGGGGAGACTTTACCAGTGGTGGTGCCACTGTCTCTTGTGTTAAATGTGAGGGGAGACTTTACCAGTGGTGGTGCCACTGTCTCTTGTGTTAAATGTGAGGGGAGACTTTACCAGTGGTGGTGCCACTGTCTCTTGTGTTAAATGTGAGGGGAGACTTTACCAGTGGTGGTGCCACTGTCTCTTGTGTTAAATGTGAGGGGAGACTTTACCAGTGGTGGTGCCACTGTCTCTTGTGTTAAATGTGAGGGGAGACTTTACCAGTGGTGGTGCCACTGTCTCTTGTGTTAAATGTGAGGGGAGACTTTACCAGTGGTGGTGCCACTGTCTCTTGTGTTAAATGTGAGGGGAGACTTTACCAGTGGTGGTGCCACTGTCTCTTGTGTTAAATGTGAGGGGAGACTTTACCAGTGGTGGTGCCACTGTCTCTTGTGTTAAATGTGAGGGGAGACTTTACCAGTGGTGGTGCCACTGTCTCTTGTGTTAAATGTGAGGGGAGACTTTACCAGTGGTGGTGCCACTGTCTCTTGTGTTAAATGTGAGGGGAGACTTTACCAGTGGTGGTGCCACTGTCTCTTGTGTTAAATGTGAGGGGAGACTTTACCAGTGGTGGTGCCACTGTCTCTTGTATTAAATGTGAGGGGAGACTTTACCAGTGGTGGTGCCACTGTCTCTTGTGTTAAATGTGAGGGGAGACTTTACCAGTGGTGGTGCCACTGTCTCTTGTGTTAAATGTGAGGGGAGACTTTACCAGTGGTGGTGCCACTGTCTCTTGTGTTAAATGTGAGGGGAGACTTTACCAGTGGTGGTGCCACTGTCTCTTGTGTTAAATGTGAGGGGAGACTTTACCAGTGGTGGTGCCACTGTCTCTTGTGTTAAATGTGAGGGGAGACTTTACCAGTGGTGGTGCCACTGTCTCTTGTATTAAATGTGAGGGGAGACTTTACCAGTGGTGGTGCCACTGTCTCTTGTATTAAATGTGAGGGGAGACTTTACCAGTGGTGGTGCCACTGTCTCTTGTGTTAAATGTGAGGGGAGACTTTACCAGTGGTGGTGCCACTGTCTCTTGTGTTAAATGTGAGGGGAGACTTTACCAGTGGTGGTGCCACTGTCTCTTGTGTTAAATGTGAGGGGAGACTTTACCAGTGGTGGTGCCACTGTCTCTTGTGTTAAATGTGAGGGGAGACTTTACCAGTGGTGGTGCCACTGTCTCTTGTGTTAAATGTGAGGGGAGACTTTACCAGTGGTGGTGCCACTGTCTCTTGTGTTAAATGTGAGGGGAGACTTTACCAGTGGTGGTGCCACTGTCTGAGGGGAGACTTTACCAGTGGTGGTGCCACTGTCTCTTGTATTAAATGTGAGGGGAGACTTTACCAGTGGTGGTGCCACTGTCTTTCTTGTGTTAAATGTGAGGGGAGACTTTACCAGTGGTGGTGCCACTGTCTCTTGTGTTAAATGTGAGGGGAGACTTTACCAGTGGTGGTGCCACTGTCTCTTGTGTTAAATGTGAGGGGAGACTTTACCAGTGGTGGTGCCACTGTCTCTTGTGTTAAATGTGAGGGGAGACTTTACCAGTGGTGGTGCCACTGTCTCTTGTGTTAAATGTGAGGGGAGACTTTACCAGTGGTGGTGCCACTGTCTCTTGTGTTAAATGGGAGGGGAGACTTTACCAGTGGTGGTGCCACTGTCTCTTGTGTTGAATGTGAGGGGAGACTTTACCAGTGGTGGTGCCACTGTCTCTTGTGTTGAATGTGAGGGGAGACTTTACCAGTGGTGGTGCCACTGTCTCTTGTATTGAATGTGAGGGGAGACTTTACCAGTGGTGGTGCCACTGTCTCTTGTATTGAATGTGAGGGGAGACTTTACCAGTGGTGGTGCCACTGTCTCTTGTATTAAATGTGAGGGGAGACTTTACCAGTGGTGGTGCCACTGTCTCTTGTGTTAAATGTGAGGGGAGACTTTACCAGTGGTGGTGCCACTGTCTCTTGTATTAAATGTGAGGGGAGACTTTACCAGTGGTGGTGCCACTGTCTCTTGTATTAAATGTGAGGGGAGACTTTACCAGTGGTGGTGCCACTGTCTCTTGTGTTAAATGTGAGGGGAGACTTTACCAGTGGTGGTGCCACTGTCTCTTGTGTTAAATGTGAGGGGAGACTTTACCAGTGGTGGTGCCACTGTCTCTTGTATTAAATGTGAGGGGAGACTTTACCAGTGGTGGTGCCACTGTCTCTTGTGTTAAATGTGAGGGGAGACTTTACCAGTGGTGGTGCCACTGTCTCTTGTGTTAAATGTGAGGGGAGACTTTACCAGTGGTGGTGCCACTGTCTCTTGTATTAAATGTGAGGGGAGACTTTACCAGTGGTGGTGCCACTGTCTCTTGTATTAAATGTGAGGGGAGACTTTACCAGTGGTGGTGCCACTGTCTCTTGTGAGGGGAGACTTTACCAATGTGACTGTCTCTTGGGAGACTTTACCAGTGGTGGTGCCACTGTCTCTTGTATTAAATGTGAGGGGAGACTTTACCAGTGGTGGTGCCACTGTCTCTTGTATTAAATGTGAGGGGAGACTTTACCAGTGGTGGTGCCACTGTCTCTTGTATTAAATGTGAGGGGAGACTTTACCAGTGGTGGTGCCACTGTCTCTTGTATTAAATGTGAGGGGAGACTTTACCAGTGGTGGTGCCACTGTCTCTTGTATTAAATGTGAGGGGAGACTTTACCAGTGGTGGTGCCACTGTCTACCAGTGGTTGTGTCTCTTGTATTGAATGTGAGGGGAGACTTTACCAGTGGTGGTGCCACTGTCTCTTGTATTAAATGTGAGGGGAGACTTTACCAGTGGTGGTGCCACTGTCTCTTGTGTTAAATGTGAGGGGAGACTTTACCAGTGGTGGTGCCACTGTCTCTTGTGTTAAATGTGAGGGGAGACTTTACCAGTGGTGGTGCCACTGTATCTTGTTTTAAATGTGAGGGGAGACTTTACCAGTGGTGGTGCCACTGTCTCTTGTATTGAATGTGAGGGGAGACTTTACCAGTGGTGGTGCCACTGTCTCTTGTGTTAAATGTGAGGGGAGACTTTACCAGTGGTGGTGCCACTGTCTCTTGTGTTAAATGTGAGGGGAGACTTTACCAGTGGTGGTGCCACTGTCTCTTGTGTTAAATGTGAGGGGAGACTTTACCAGTGGTGGTGCCACTGTCTCTTGTGTTAAATGTGAGGGGAGACTTTACCAGTGGTGGTGCCACTGTCTCTTGTGTTAAATGTGAGGGGAGACTTTACCAGTGGTGGTGCCACTGTCTCTTGTGTTAAATGTGAGGGGAGACTTTACCAGTGGTGGTGCCACTGTCTCTTGTGTTAAATGTGAGGGGAGACTTTACCAGTGGTGGTGCCACTGTCTCTTGTGTTAAATGTGAGGGGAGACTTTACCAGTGGTGGTGCCACTGTCTCTTGTGTTAAATGTGAGGGGAGACTTTACCAGTGGTGGTGCCACTGTCTCTTGTGTTAAATGTGAGGGGAGACTTTACCAGTGGTGGTGCCACTGTCTCTTGTGTCTCTTTAAATGTTAGGGGAGACTTTAACAGTGGTGGTGCCACTGTCTCTTGTGTTAAATGTGAGGGGAGACTTTACCGGTGGTGGTGCCACTGTTTCTTGTGTTAAATGTGAGGGGAGACTTTACCAGTGGTGGTGCCACTGTATCTTGTGTTAAATGGTATGGGAGACTTTACCAGTGGTGGTGCCACTGTATCTTGTATTGAATGTGAGGGGAGACTTTACCAGTGGTGGTGCCACTGTCTCTTGTATTAAATGTGATGGGAAACTTTACCAGTGGGGTGCCACTGTCTCTTCTATTAAATGTGAGGGGAGACTTTACCAGTGGGGGTGCCACTGTCTCTTGTATTAAATGGCAGGGGAGACTTTACCAGTGGTGGTGCCACTGTCTCTTTTGTTTAATGTGAAAGGAGACTTTACCAGTGGTGGTGCCACTGTCTCTTGTATTAAATGTGAGGGGAGACTTTACCAGTGGTGGTGCCACTGTCTTTTGTGTTAAATGTTATGGGAGACTTTACCAGTGGTGGTGCCACTGTGTGTTGTGTTAAATATTAGGGGAGACTTTACCAGTGGTGGTGCCACTGTCTCTTGTATTAATTGTGATGGGAGACTTTACCAGTGGTGGTGCCACTGTCTCTTGTGTTAAATGTGATGGGAGACTTTACCAGTGGTGGTGCCACTGTCTCTTGTGTTAAATGTGAGGGGAGACTTTACCAGTGGTGGTGCCACTCTCTCTTGTGTTAAATGTGAGGGGAGACTTTACCACTGGTGGTGTTGAGAAATGGCATTACCAGCTAAGTTTAAACAGTGAAAACTTAACTTAAGGACAACTCATCGTCTACATAGCCGCCCCTGCAGACGAGGTCTAGAAGCTGTCGAAACCATCTTTCAAAGGGCTGTAAAGATTTATAATTTTTAAGATTATAAATTACCCCTAGGGGTGTTATGTCAGCATATTTCATTCACTGATGGCTGACAACTTACTTGTTTGGACTCAAAAGTCCACACCTTACTGCCGACTATAGGCTGATTACAAACTCCTAGCGACTCAAGAACTGCGCAGTCCCCAGTACTACAAGAAATTCGTAACATACCTTGCTCTTGTAACGTGAGCTATGGTGTTCTCAACACCTTCGACAGATATCGGTGACTTGATGGAAGCTGAAGTGTCCTTGGATGTCCAAGTCTTCCATTGTCTAGGAAACGCACACTGGTACACTATGTTCCACAAGATTTGTCTTTATTGTTCACAATATTATCACTGAAGAAGCTGATCACACTTCTCTTAAGTGTTTATTGTGTTTTATGAGACACTTTGTTCACACTAACGCACAGATCGTTCTTTGTTGGTTATCCTGGCGTCATTGTCACTCTCAGTAGAGTCAAAAGTAATCTGAAGACGCCACAGCGCCCCATGCCGCCACTGCACCTTGCACAAAAAAAATGCTGACCTAGTACTTTTGCTTCCTTGCCACTTCCTCGATGAAGCAAAGCAAAATGTTTGTTTCTTGCTGTCTTAAGCATAGACAACAATGTCCACTATCTTTACTATGGTAATAAAGTGGGAGCAGGATTTTCCTTAATTGTCCTGCTAAAGTAAGAGATGTACTGTCTCTTATTAAACTACACTTTGCAACACTGCACAGCAAGGAGCAGCGGTCGCTTGACCACGTCGCATATTCGTACGGCATCTGTGATCAAGAGCAAGAACACCGGGGGGGGGAGGGGAAATAAATAAATGAATAAAGAAGGAACAAATATTACTCACTGTAGCAGTAAACAAGACGCTTGCCCCTTCTGAGAGGGCTGGGCCCCTCGGGGCTGAAAGGGGCTGAAGGGGCTGAATGGGCTGATGGGGGCTGATACCCCCCTCCTGGAGAAAATTTCTCCACACTGGGGGGCGGCGACTCAAAGTATCTTCCTGTGTGTTCCAATTAAGTCCCAGCATATTGTTGCAATTAGGAATTTCAGCTTCAGGGAAATCTTCTTTGATAAGTTCCCTGAATTGCTTTGAATTTGTATTCCACATCCTTAGAGGCATATTTGCTTCTTTCATCTCCTTGTTAGCTTCTCTGTATAAGGATTTCAAATCCTCCTCTTTATTCACACTACCTTGAAGATTGTCCACATAGAAACTTTTCTTTAAGACTTCTTTGAAGGGACTTTCAGATTTCTTCAAATGTGTATTTAGAGTAGCTTCTAGTAAGAATGGAGAGGATGTTGCACCAAATAATACTGATTTAAAACGATAAGTTTTCACAGGACTTTGAGGATCATGTGGATTTTCAGGCCACAAGAATCGAGTATAATCTCTATCTATTTCTTGTAGTCCTACTCTTAAGAAAGCTTTGGAAATATCAGCCGTGTAGGCATATGGGTTTGTGCGAAATTTCATAAGCACGTCTCCAAGCTTCTCAGTTAGTGAGGGTCCGGTCATCAGACAGTCATTAAGACTTGCTACATCTTTATTTGCACGTGCGCTGCAATTATATACAACACGTAGTGGAGTGGTTTCAGAATCTTTTCTGACTCCATGGTGCGGGAGATAATGAGCGTTTGTCTTCAACTTATCTTCGACTATTTCCTCAATGAATTTATTGTCCAACTGTTCTTGTATGATATTATCATAGACAGTCAGTAGCTCTGGATTCTTCCTGAGCTCACGTATTTGTGCTTTCATCTGTCCGAAAGCCATGCGATAATTGCTAGGCAGATGTGGTGGATTTAATTTCCATGGTAACCTAACCCAATACTGTCCATCTTTATATTTGACAGTGTCCAAATATTGGTTATAAGTCTGAGACTCTTGTGGGCTTGGTTTATTTACATCAATACCTATCGCATCTAAATCCCACAATTTATCAACTGGTTCATTCATTTCTTCCAGTAATGATAATTTTTGCTGTGGTACATGATCAGCGGTTATTCTCGTAACTAGTACATTTTCCACTGAATCAATATCAGCTTCTTTCCCACTTTGAGAGGGAATGGGACCACATATCATGTGGCCTCCTGCTGTTTTCAGCAAGTGAACATCATGTTTACTTACTATATTTTGCACAAAACAGTGATAATAATCACTTCCAATGATTAAATCAATTGGACTAATTGTGTCCGTCTGTATGTCAGGACAGGCTAACTTGACCTTAGCTGCTTTCAGTGCTGCAACTGTTTCTTTTAATCCCTGGATCTGCACAGACTTAGGCAAATCATCTACTACCACAGCTTCTACTGTCTTTTTCCTGTTTCCTAGACCAACAGTGATTCTGGCTAGGTCATATGTCTGTTTACCAGAATTGTGGAAAAAACCAGCTATATCTAACTGTATTTTGGCATCGGGTTGTTTATTCAGTTTCTGCAACACTGTTCTTCTTATGAAGGACCTTTGTGAACCTTGATCAAATAGTGTTAGCACATTGGTTTTGTGTAATTTATTAGATAACTCAACTCGAGCTATCGGAAGAGCAGTTGCTTTACACTTATCTCTCACATTTAATGCTGTTGCTTGTTGACTTCCTGATTCTGTGGAAGTCTGCTGCTGTTCAGCAAAAGTATTTGGGCATAATGCTGTATGATTCATACCCTTGTATTGAATACAATACTGTGCCCAGTGTGTTCCATCACAAAGTACACATTTTGGAGTACGTTTATGTATGACAGTCTGTTTACTGTCTGCTGTATTCACAGCTTGATAAGTGCCTATATGGGATTTCCCATTATGTGGTTTAGTGGGAGTAGGTATACTCTTTTTATACTGAGTTGAAGGTTTGTTATCCACGGGATTTGTGGATTTTTCATCTTGTCTCGTTGCTTGCATGCATGAAACTATTGTTTGTAAACCATTGCTAATTTCTTCACAAGTGAAATAGCGTTTATTGAACATAATATTTAATCGTTCAATAGTTTGTGGTGACAACTTATCTTGTACAATACCACTGATAAACCAATCACATTGTCTTAGGTCATATTTAGCACCTAGAGATCTGAGACTATTGTCTAATGTAATTCTAAATGCCTGTAAGTCTGAAAAACAATGTTTGGGTGGCTTCAAGCTTGATACTAAGACTGCATGTCTAACTCTGGCCTTGTCAGCATCAAAGTAATTGTCTGCTAAGACACGTAAGGCTATTTGATAATTGCCTTTAACCACCGGAAATGACTTAATCAGTTCATAGGGTTCTCCCTTCACAAGATATTTAAGATAACTGAACTTAGCAATCTCATCTATGTCAGTTCGTGAATTTACTATGGATTGAAAACCACTAATGAATTCTTCATAATTATGACCTTGGAAAATAGGTAATGACAATGTAGGTAAGCTTGGTAATGGGACACTTGTTGTTGTTACAGGTGTAACAGGTGTTTGACCACTAGTTACAGTAGGTCTCTGTGACAGAGTTTTGCAGCAGACAGCCTGTACTCCTGTCCACCTTAATTGTTGATTACTAAAAGTATCCAAAACATTTTTAATTTCATCCTCAGATGGATCTGATTCAAGAAATTTATTTTCATAATGTGTATAGTCTGAATTAATTATTTCCATACGTTGTGTAAATAATTCAAATTTGACCTCAAGATCATCAAAATCTATGTTTGTATCTTGAGTTAATCCTATACAGACTGAAATTAGATTTTCTAATTGTGTAATCTTAGTCTGTAAAGACTGAAACTGAGTTTTCAAACAAGCCATTTTAATGGTATATTGAAAATTCCAGCACCACACTTAGAGTGTTTAAAAAACACTGTACTGCTATAAACAGCTGAGTTTTTGTTATGCTTAAGTCAGCAATAATCAGTCAGACACTACTGACCCACTAAGCTTAACCTCAGGGTTAATGACCATGAAGGGTACACCGTACATGTGTCTGGTGTTTATGGCTTGAGTTTGCTGTGTCAGCCTGACCACGATGATTAATCGTAAATAACGATGTTATACACTTCATTCACTATACACTATAAATGTCACTGTATAACTGTAAATCACACGTGAATATTACTTACACATATATAAATGTCACTGTTAATATATATTTGAAAGCTTACACTTTATATATAAGTTCCTTTAATGTAACAGGTAGATCTATAAGAAACAAACTTTAACACAATCTTGTCTCTTAATTTCTGTCTATAAACTTTATAAACACTATGTGTATATATACTCAGACAAACTGAACATCACTTGGGTTGTTGTTGTCTTAATCAGCACTTTCGAGATTGGAGCAGTGGATGGAGGGTGTGGGTGAGTCACCCAGCTCCCGTTTTCTTTGGGTGAACGCTGGGTGAGCGCCCGTTTTCTTTTGGCTGCCCATTCTCTGTGATTGAGTCTGGAGGGACTCATTTATACTGATTTATATTGTAAAACACTAGTTTTACAGCTTTTTTCGAAGGACCTTGGCTCGTAGGTTATTTGTACACTGTAGTACAACATATTTGGACCACAGTGTGGTCTTTATCCGGTTCGAGCATGACCAATTATGTTGAGAAATGGCATTACCAGCTAAGTTTAAACAGTGAAAACTTAACTTAAGGACAACTCATCGTCTACATAGCCGCCCCTGCAGACGAGGTCTAGAAGCTGTCGAAACCATCTTTCAAAGGGCTGTAAAGATTTATAATTTGTAAGATTATAAATTACCCCTAGGGGTGTTATGTCAGCATATTTCATTCACTGATGGCTGACAACTTACTTGTTTGGACTCAAAAGTCCACACCTTACTGCCGACTATAGGCTGATTACAAACTCCTTGCGACTCAAGAACTGCGCAGTCCCCCGTACTACAAGAAATTCGTAACATACCTTGCTCTTGTAACGTGAGCTATAGTGTTCTTCACACCTTCGACAGATATCGGTGACTTGATAGAAGCTGAAGTGTCCTTGGATGTCCACGTCTTCCATTGTCTAGGAAATGCACACTGGTACACTATGTTCCACAAGATTTGTGAGGGGAGACTTTACCAGTGGTGGTGCCACTGTCTCTTGTATTAAATGTGAGGGGAGACTTTACCAGTGGTGGTGCCACTGTCTCTTGATTTAAATTGAGGGGAGACTTTACCAGTGGTGGTGCCACTGTCTCTTGTATTAAATGTGAGGGGAGACTTTACCAGTGGTGGTGCCACTGTCTCTTGATTTAAATTGAGGGGAGACTTTACCAGTGGTGGTGCCACTGTCTCTTGTATTAAATGTGAGGGGAGACTTTACCAGTGGTGGTGCCACTGTCTCTTGATTTATATTGAGGGGAGACTTTACCAGTGGTGGTGCCACTGTCTCTAGTATTAAATGTGAGGGGAGACTTTACCAGTGGTGGTGCCACTGTCTCTAGTATTAAATGTGAGGGGAGACTACCAGTGGTGGTGCACTGTCTCTTGTATTGAATGTGAGGGGAGACTTTACCAGTGGTGGTGCCACTGTCTTTTGTGTTAAATGTGAGGGGAGACTTTACCAGTGGTGGTGCCACTGTCTCTTGTATTAAATGTGAGGGGAGACTTTACCAGTGGTGGTGCCACTGTCTCTAGTATTAAATGTGAGGGGAGACTTTACCAGTGGTGGTGCCACTGTCTTTTGTGTTAAATGTGAGGGGAGACTTTACCAGTGGTGGTGCCACTGTCTCTTAAATTAAATGTGAGGGGAGACTTTACCAGTGGTGGTGCCACTGTCTCTTGTGTTAAATGTGAGGGGAGACTTTACCAGTGGTGGTGCCACTGTCTCTTACATTGAATTTGAGGGGAGACTTTAACAGTGGTGGTGCCACTGTCTCTTGTATTGAATGTGAGGGGAGACTTTACCAGTGGTGGTGCCACTGTCTCTTGTGTTAAATGTGAGGGGAGACTTTACCAGTGGTGGTGCCACTGTCTCTTGTATTAAATGTGAGGGGAGACTTTACCAGTGGTGGTGCCACTGTCTCTAGTATTAAATGTGAGGGGAGACTTTACCAGTGGTGGTGCCACTGTCTTTTGTGTAAAATGTGAGGGGAGACTTTACCAGTGGTGGTGCCACTGTCTCTTGTATTAAATGTGAGGGGAGACTTTACCAGTGGTGGTGCCACTGTCTCTAGTATTAAATGTGAGGGGAGACTTTACCAGTGGTGGTGCCACTGTCTCTTGTATTAAATGTGAGGGGAGACTTTACCAGTGGTGGTGCCACTGTCTCTAGTATTAAATGTGAGGATAGACTTTACCAGTGATGGTGCCACTGTCTCTTGTATTAAATGTGAGGGGAGACTTTACCAGTGGTGGTGCCACTGTTTTTTGTGTTAAATGTGAGGGGAGACTTTACCAGTGGTGGTGCCACTGTCTCTTGTATTAAACGGCCTGGGAGACTTTACCAGTGGTGTTGCCACTGTCTCTTGTATTAAATGGGAACTGGGACTTCATCAGTGGTGGTGCCACTGTCTCTTTTATTAAATGGGAGAGGAAACTTTACCAGTGGTGGTGCCACTGTCTCTTGTATATATATATATATATATATATATATATATATATATATATATATATATATATATATATATATATATATATATATATATATATATATATATATATATATATATATATATATATATATACATATATATATATATATATATATATATATATATATATATATATATATATATATATATATATATATATATATATATATATATATATATATATATATATATATATATATATATATATATATATATATATATATATATATATATATTTGTACATATATATATATATATATATATATATATATATATATATATATATATATATATATATATATATATATATATATATATATATATATATATATATATATATATATATATATATATATATATATATATATATATATGTATATATATATATATATATATATATATATATATACATATATATATATATATATATATATATATATATATATATATATATATATATATATATATATATATATATATATATATATATGTATGTATGTGGGGTTGTAAGAGAAGTAAATGCGAGGGTCTTGGCAAGAGGCGTGGAATTAAAAGATGAAGAATCACACATAAATTGGGAGTTGTCACAGTTGCTCTTTGCTGATGACACTGTGCTTTTCGGAGATTATGAAAAGAAGTTGCAGAGATTGGTGCATGAATTTGGTAGGGTGTGCAAAAGAAGAAAATTAAAAGTGAATACAGGAAAGAGTAAGGTTATGAGGATAACAAAACGATTACGTGATGAAAGATTGGATATCAGATTGGAGGGAGAGAGTATGGAGGAGGTGAATGTATTCAGATATTTGGGAGTGGATGTGTCAGCGGATGGGTCTATGAAAGATGAGGTGAATCATAGAATTGATGTGGGGAAAAGGGTGAGTGGTGCACTTAATAGTCTGTGGAGACAAGGAACTTTGTCCTTGGAGGCAAAAAGGGGAATATATGAGAGTATATTTTTACCAACACTCTTATATGGGTGTGAAGCATGGGTGATGAATGTTGCAGCGAGGAGAAGGCTGGAGGCAGTGGAGATGTCATGTCTGAGGGCAATGTGTGGTGTGAATATAATGCAGAGAATTCGTAGTTTGGAAGTTAGGAGGAGGTGCGGGATTACCAAAACTGTTGTCCAGAGGGCTGAGGAAGGGTTGTTGAGGTGGTTCGGACATGTAGAGAGAATGGATCGAAACAGAGTGACTTCAAGAGTGTATCAGTCTGTAGTGGAAGGAAGGCGGGGAAGGGGTCGGCCTAGGAAAGGTTGGAGGGAGGGGGTAAAGGAGGTTTTGTGTGCGAGGGGCTTGGACTTCCAGCAGGCTTGCGTGAGTGTGTTTGATAGGAGTGAATGAAGACAAATTGTTTTTAATACTTGACGTGCTGTTGGAGTGTGAGCAAAGTAACATTTATGAAGGGGTTCAGGGAAACCGGCAGGCCGGACTTGAGCCCTGGAGATGGGAAGTACAATGCCTGCACTCTGAAGGAGGGGTGTTAATGTTGCAGTTTAAAAACTGTGGTGTAAAGCACCCTTCCGGCAAGACAATGATGGAGTGAATGATGGTGAAAGTTTTTCTTTTTCGGGCCACCCTGCCTTGGTGGGAATCGGCTAATGTGATAAAATTTATATATATATATATATATATATATATATATATATATATATATATATATATATATATATATATATATATATATATATATATATATATATATATATATATATATATATATATATATATATATATATATATATATATATATATATATATATATATATATATGTATATATATATAATATATATATATATATATATATATATATATATATATATATATATATATATATATATATATGTGTGTGTGTATGTGTATATATATATATATATATATATATATATATATATATATATATATATATATATGTCGTTCTGAATATGTAAAACTGGTCAATTAGCAAGAACTCATTTAAAATTAAATAATTTCTAAAATTTTCTCTTATACGTTTAAAGATATATTTTTTTTCATGAATCTTAATGTAAAAATTTGTAATTTTGCACCAAAAGAATCTTAGAAAACTTACCTAACCTTATTAAAACAAGAGCAATTTATTTTAGCCTAACCCAACTAAATATATTTTAGATTTGTTTACAATAATTTAACTCTAAACAAACAGTGAAATATATTTTTTTCGTTAGGTTCAGATTGATTTTGGCGATACTATTGCATACACAAATTTTCGCTTGTCCTATATGGCAAGATGAGCGTTGCTATTTAAGCCAAGATCGCAAGTTCTGCCTATTCGGCACGACATATATATATATATATATATATATATATATATATATATATATATATATATATATATATATATATATATATATATATATATATATATATATATATATATATATATATATATATATATATATATATATATATATATATATATATATATGTAAATGCAAAACAACCACTGTGAAAGAATAGAGAAATTCCAAGCGCTTTCGTGACTACTCACATTATCAAGGAACAATAAAAGTAATGCATCAAAGGAAGGCATATAAAGGGTCTAGACCACATCCCACTACAAAGCAACACCTGACACGCAACTCATAAGAAAGGGAACACTTACTAGAGATTTTAACAATGCAAGGAATTCGCGAGAGCAGGCGAAATATACATTGTTAAAATCTCTAGTAAGGCTGATGCATGCAGGGGATGAGATGAAAAGCTGTAAGCCTTCTCCCTGAAAGCTGGCTGCCTTGGATCAAAGTCTAGCGTAAACTGGACTCCAAGGTATTGGTCCAGTGTGGTGAGTTTGGTACAGCACTGCGTACCTTGTTCCAAGGTTCGTAGGTTCGAGTCTCCTTCAGCCAGAGATCAGTGTTTATATATATATATATATATATATATATATATATATATATATATATATATATATATATATATATATATAAACACTGATCTCTGGCTGAAGGAGACTACCTCGAGTCTACCCCTCGCGCTGGTATTGCCCTGATTAGCTCTTTTGATTCCTTCCGTCAATCTCGCTCCCGTAATCTTCCTGACTTGTCCACTTTTCGTGACGCTCTCCTTCCTGCTCTTGATAGTCTGTTTTCTAAGAACCACCACCTTCCGCGCTGTTACCAACTTGCCCTTTCTTCTCTTAAATCTAACACTAACATTGTCATACTATCTTCTGACAAAGGTAATTCGGTGACTCACGTACCTACAATCCTCTCGTTTCCAACCCTCTTGATCGCATCAAGAGAACTTTCAACAAGAAACTAAGGACTCTCTCCGACCTCTGTCCTCCTGACTTTGACCTTGTTCAACGGTTTCGTGTCATCTGTCCCTCTCTTCCCTATTTCTATGGGCTTCCCAAAACTCATAAACCTGATATTCCTCTTCGTCCTATCATATCCTCTAGAGGTTCTGTCTCTTATTCTCTTGCTTCTTGGTTGGCCAAAACCCTCACTCCCTTTCTTGGTACTTTTTCTCCTGCCCACCTCCGTCACTCTCAAGACTTCACTGAACGGGTTCGCTCTCTCCCAACCTGTAAGATGCTTAGTCTTGACGTTGAGTCCCTCTTCATCAATGTCCCTCTTGATGATGTCCTTGATTTCCTTAGAGAGAAGGCCCATGAAGGGTTTCTACATCTCCCTATACCTATTGATGTCTTTTTTGATCTTATGCGCCTCTGTGTGTACTCTAATTCCTTTTCCTTCCAAGGGAAATATTATTCTCAAACCTTCGGTGTCGCTATGGGCTCTCCTCTCTCTCCTGTCCTTGCTAATCTTTACATGGAATACTTCGAGACTGTACTTCTTCCTACCCTCGATGCGCGACCTTCACTCTGGCTCCGCTATCTAGATGACATCTTTGCTCAGTGGCCTCATGACTCCAGTCTCTTCCAACCTCTTGAAGCTCTTAATAATCTTGCCCCTTCCATTAAGTTTAAAGCTGAATGGGAATCTAATTTCTTGCTTCCTTTTCTTGATGTTCATGTCCACCGCTCAGATACAGGTTTTGCCTTTTCCGTTTACCGAAAACCTATGCACAGTGGCATGCACATTCACTACGTTTCCTACCATGCTTCCCCTGTCAAGAAAAGTGTTCTTATCTCCCTCTTTACACAAATAACTCGCACATAAAATAGAGAAGCTTACGACGACGTTTCGGTCCGACTTGGACCATTTACAAAGTCACACTAACCAGAAGTGGAGCAGGACGGCTATATATAGGCAGGAAGAGGTGGTGGTAGTAGTAGTAGTA
This sequence comes from Cherax quadricarinatus, assembly GCF_038502225.1. Classification (NCBI taxonomy): domain Eukaryota; kingdom Metazoa; phylum Arthropoda; class Malacostraca; order Decapoda; family Parastacidae; genus Cherax; species Cherax quadricarinatus. Next base: position 22,622,383 of record NC_091355.1, on the reverse strand, counting down.
GTAGTACAAGAATGGTATATAATACCTACAAGATGAAATTAAGACACATGCACAACACCCGGGCATCTCTATCGTAGACGTTTCGCCATCCAGCCAGCCACTGGATGGCGAAACGTCCACACTAAAGACACCCAGACGCCGCACATGTGTCTTAATTTCATCAGTAGTAGTAGTAGTAGTAGTAGAAGAGGTAGTAGTAATGGTAGTGGTAGAAGTGGGGAATAAGGAGGACGAGCCAGTCAAATACAAAGGAAGGGGAGCACTGCAAGAGAGCTAGGTACCCACAGAGGGAGAGCAAGCACACAGAGGTGCGTGAAAGGGGAAGTGGTGAAATAAATGAAGAAGGAACAGAAACACGAGACAGAAGAGAGAAAGACAACCCAGGGGAGAAAAAGGAAAGAGGAAAGGGGAAGAGGGAGAAGAAGAAAAAGAAAAAGAAAAAATGAGGAGTCAGGTTAAGTCACGGGTGTTCTGAAGTTTGGAGCATTTTACAATGTAGTGGGAGAGGAAGGCATCTACAGAGACGAAGCCAGGGCTAAGGTTCATACAAGGAAAGTTGTGTATTAGAGAGGATTCAACTAGACGGCGACTGTTCGAGTTGGAAGTAGGGAAGACAGTTTTAGCAGAAGACCAGTCAATAGGATGGCTATGATCTCTGACGTGACAGAAAAGAGCATTGTTAGTGTCGGCAAACCTAACACTATTTTTGTGCTCCCTAAGTCTGTCAGAAAGAGATCGACCAGTTTCTCCGAAGTATTGAAGAGGACAGGAGGAGCAAGAAATAATGTAGACACCAGGAACATCTGTAGAGGGAGGAGAGGTATGAACGAGATTAGTGCGAAGAGTGTTAGTCTGGCGAAAGGTAAGCTTGATGTCTAAGGGACGGAGAGAATTGTTGAGATTAGAAAGACCGGAAATGTAGGGAAGACAGAGGATAGAAGAGTTCCCAGGAGTAGAGAGTTTGGGAGAGAAGAAATTACATTTAGCACGTGAGAGGGCAGAGTCTATGTGCGGGTTATTTGTGTATCGTTCCAGTCACGGTTTTGTGCCATTTTTTGTTATCTCCCTCTTTCTCCGTGCCCTCCACATCTGTGATCCTCAGTTCCTTCGAGCAGAAATTTCCACTCTTCATAATTCGTTCTCCCGTCTTGGCTACCCTTCCCATTTCATAGACTCTGCCCTCTCACGTGCTAAACGTAATTTCTTCTCTCCCAAACTCTCTACTCCTGGGAACTCTTCTGTCCTCTGCCTTCCCTACATTTCTGGTCTATCTCTTTCTGACAGACTTAGGGAGCACAAAAATAGTGTTAGGCTTGCCGACACTAACAATGCTCTTTTCTGTCACGTCAGAGATCACAGTAATCCTATTGACTGGTCTTCTGCTAAAACTGTCTTCAATACATCCAACTCTAACAGTCGCAGTCTAGTTGAATCCTCTCTAATACACAACTTTCCTTGTATGAATCTTAGTCCTGGCTTCATCTCTGTAGATGCCTTCCTCTCCCACTACATTGTAAAATGCTCCAAACTTCAGAACACCCGTGACTTAATTTGATTCCTCATTTTTCTTTTTTCTTCTTCTCCCTCTTCCCCTTTCCTCTTTTCCTTTTTCTCATCTGGGTTGTCTTTCTTTCTTCTGTCTCGTGTTTCTGTTCCTTCATTATTTATTTCTTCACTTCCGCTTCCCCCCACCTCTGTGCACTTGCTCTCCCTCTGTGGGCACCTAGCTCCCTTGTGGGCACCTAGCTCCCTTGTGGGTACCTAGCTCCCTTGCAGTGCTCCCCTTTCTTTGTATTTGACTGGCTCCTCCTCCTTACTTCCCCACTACTACTACTACTTCTACTACTACTACTACTACTATTACTATTACTACTACTACTACTACTACTACTACTACTACTACCACTACTACTACTACTACTACTACTACTACTACTACTACTACTACTACTACCACTACTTCTACTACTACTACTACTACTACTACTACCACCACCACTACCTCTTCCTGCCTATATATACCCTTTCCTGCTCTCCTTCTGGTTAGTGTGACTTTGTAAATGGTTCAAGTCGGTCCAAAACGTCGTCGTAAGCTCCTCTCTTCTATGTGCGGGTTATTTGTGTATCGTTCCAGTCACAGTATTGTGCCTTTTTTTATTTAAGTAGTTCCTATTTCTATTTTTTTAATGCTTACAAATTGTTCAGAAACAAGTTCCATTTATGTTTTTTATATTGTTTACTTGTATAATATATTTAAAAAATATTTTTTTTTAACAATTGCAACCTTGCAACAATTTAAATTGTTATACCCTTAACGGGCAGGACCGAGTTTACTCGGCCTTTGCATATCTGCAATTGCTTGACACATAACTTTTACAACTCCATTTAGGTGGTCTCGGTGACCTTACATCGAGCGGCTCTATCCCCTCATAGGAAATCACTTTCAAATTCGCATTTTGGTCTGCCTTGCCTCCTGAGGGGTTTTAACATTAATGAAAAAATATATCTTCAAACATATAAGAGAAAAAATTATAAAGGACTTAATTTTAAATGAGTTCTTGCTAACTGACCAGTTTTACATATTCGGCACGACATATATATATATATATATATATATATATATATATATATATATATATATATATATATATATATATATATATATATATATATATATATATATATATATATATATATATATATATGGTGGATAGGGGGGCAATGTGGCAGATGTTGCAGGTGTATGGTGTAGGAGGTAGGTTACTGAAAGCAGTGAAGAGTTTTTACGAGGATAGTGAGGCTCAAGTTAGAGTACATAGGAAAGAGGGAAATTATTTCCCAGTAAAAGTAGGCCTTAGGCAAGGATGTGTGATGTCACCGTGGTTGTTTAATATATTTATAGATGGGGTTGAAAGAGAAGTAAATGCGAGGGTCTTGACAAGAGGCGTGGAGTTAAAAGATAAAGAATCACACATAAATTGGGAGTTGTCACAGTTGCTCTTTGCTGATGACACTGTGCTCTTGGGAGATTCTGAAGAGAAGTTGCAGAGATTGGTGGATGAATTTGGTAGGGTGTGCAAAAGAAGAAAATTAAAAGTGAATACATGAAAGAGTAAGGTTATGAGGATAACAAAAATATTAGGTGATGAAAGATTGGATATCAGATTGGAGGGAGAGAGTATGGAGGAGGTGAATGTATTCAGATATTTGGGAGTGGACGTGTCAGCGGATGGGTCTATGAAAGATGAGGTGAATCATAGAATTGATTAGGGGAAAAGGGTGAGTGGTGCACTTAGGAGTCTGTGGAGACAAAGAACTTTGTCCTTGGAGGCAAAGAGGGGAATGTATGAGAGTATAGTTTTACCAACACTCTTATATGGGTGTGAAGCATGGGTGATGAATGTTGCAGCGAGGAGAAGGCTGGAGGCAGTGGAGATGTCATGTCTGAGTGCAATGTGTGGTGTGAATATAATGCAGAGAATTCGTAGTTTGGAAGTTAGGAGGAGGTGCGGGATTACCAAAACTGTTGTCCAGAGGGCTGAGGAAGGGTTATTGAGGTGGTTCGGACATGTAGAGAGAATGGATCGAAACAGAGTGACTTTAAGAGTGTATCAGTCTGTAGTGGAAGGAAGGCGGGGTAGGGGTCGGCCTAGGAAAGGTTGGAGGGAGGGGGTAAAGGAGGTTTTGTGTGCGAGGGGCTTGGACTTCCAGCAGGCGTGCGTGAGCGTGTTTGATAGGAGTGAATGGAGACATATGGTTTTTAATACTTGACGTGCTGTTGGAGTGTGAGCAAAGTAACAGTTATGAAGGGGTTCAGGGAAACCGGCAGGCCGGACTTGAGTCCTGGAGATGGGAAGTACAGTGCCTGCACTCTGAAGGAGGGGTGTTAATGTTGCAGTTTAAAAACTGTAGTGTAAAGCACCCTTCTGGCAAGACAGTGATGGAGTGAATGATGGTGAAAGTTTTTCTTCTTTGGGCCACCCTGCCTTGGTGGGAATCGGCCAGTGTGATAATAAAAAAATAATATATATATATATATATATATATATATATATATATATATATATATATATATATATATATATATATATATATATATATGTTTTCTTTTTCAAAAAGGGACTACAATAATAGCAATCACATCAATAACAAATCTTGCAGTCTTTTATTATGAATGTAGGCAATACAGAGAAGTTGATAAGACAAACGTGCAACAGTCGATGACCTCCACTTCAAACCAACAGATACAGATACTAGTGCCGGAAAAAGAGTCCCCCCCCAGTACCAACAATACCACCAGTCCGATGACATTCTCCTTTGCAAATATACAGGGTCTAAAGCCTGGAACGAACAACAAAATACCTTTCATCCGTGGAGTACTTGCAGGGGCAAATGCAATATTTCCGGCATTCACAGAGACCCACATAAAGGATCACTTGGACAACGAAATATGGATCCCAGGTTACAACCTATACAGATGTGACAGAGTGAACAGCCAAAAGGAGGGGGGATTGGCCTGTATATTGCAGTGTCACTTGTTTGCACAGAACTGCTTAATGCCTCAAATGATGTAGTGGAAGTTTTAGCAGTAAAGATCGAGAACCAAAACCTAGTCATTGTGGTAGTCTACAAGCCTCCGAATGCAACATCCCAGCAATTCCAGGAACAGCTGTAAAAAACTGACTACTGTCTGGAAAATCTGCCAGCCCCTGCCCCAAACATCTTGCTCCTGGGGGATTTCAACTTAAGGCACCTAAAATGGAGGAATATAGCAAATAACGTTGTTGTAGTGATAACACCAGGAGGCAGCTCAGACGAAATCTCACACACACACGAGCTTTTAAATCTCTGCACAAAATTCAGTTTAAACCAGCAAATAATAGAGCCTACTAGACTGGAGAATACACAAGACCTCATCTTCACTAACAATGATGATCTGATACGAAATGTCACCATATCAAAAACAATATACTCAGATCACAACATAATCGAGGTTCAGACATGTATGCGCGGAGCCCCAGACCGACATAATGAGATTAGTCACGAGGGAGCCTTCACCAAATTCAACTTCAATAACAATAACATAAAGTGGGACCAAGTAAACCAAGTCCTAACCGATATAAGCTGGGAAGATACACTAAGCAACACACACCCCAACTTATGCCTAGAACAGATTAACTCGGTGGCACTCGATGTATGCTCAAGGCTTATTCCTCTAAGAAAAAGGAGGAGTAGATGTAAAATAGAAAGAGACAGGCGCTCTCTTTACAGGCGACATAAAAGAATAACAGCGGTTAAAAGAGGCCAATATATCTGAAATGCGTAGGGAGTCACTGGTCAAAGAAATAGCAAACGTCGAACTTAAGCTAAAGGAATCTTATAGGAGTCAGGAATTGCGGGAAGAACTAAAAGCCATAAATGAAATCGAAAGAAACCCAAAGTATTTCTTTTCTTATACCAAATCAAAGTCGAGAACAACGTCTAGTATTGGGCCCCTACTTTAACAAGATGGGTCCTACACAGATGACAGTAAGAAAATGAGTGAGCTGCTCAAGTCCCAATATGACTCAGTTTTTTAGCAAGCCGCTAACCAGGTTGAGAGTCGTAGATCAAAATGAATTTTTTATGAGAGAGCCACAGAATTTGGTTAACACAAGCCTATCTGATATTATCCTGACGCCAAATGACTTCGAACAGGCGATAAATGACATGCCCATGCAATCTGCCCCAGGGCCAGACTCATGGAACTCCGTGTTCATCAAGAACTGCAAGAAGCCCCTATCACTAGCTTTTACCATCCTATGGAGAGGGAGCATGGACTCGGGGGTCGTCCCACAGTTACTAAAATCAACAGACATAGCCCCACTTCACATAGGGGGGAGTAAATCAATAGCAAAGAACTACAGACCGATAGCACTAACATCACATATCATAAAAATCTTTGAAAGGGTCCTAAGAAGCAAGATCACCACCCATCTAGATACCCATCAGTTACACAACCCAGGGCAACATGGTTTAGAGCAGGTCGCTCCTGTCTGTCTCAGCTACTGGATCACTACGACAAGGTCCTTGATGTACTAGAAGACAAAAAGAATGTAGATGCAATATATACAGACTTTGCAAAAGCCTTCGACAAGTGTGACCATGGTGAAATAGTGCACAAAATGCGTGCTAAAGGAATAACAGAAAAAGTTGATAGATGGATCTATAATTTCCTCACTAACAGAACACAAAGAGTAGTAGTCAACAGAGTAAAGTCTGAGGCGGCTACGGTGAAAAGCTCTGTTCCACAAGGCACAGTACTCGCTCCCATCTTGTTTCTCATCCTCATATCTGACATAGACAAGGATGTCAGCCACAGCACCGTGTCTTCCTTTGCAGTTGACACCGGAATCTGCATGATAGTGTCTTCCATTGCAGACACTGCAAGGCTCCAGGTGGACATCAACCAAATCTTTCAGTGGGCCGCAGAAAGCAATATGAAGTTCAACGATGAGAAATTTCAATTACTCAGATATGGTAAACATGAGGAAATTAAAACTTCATCAGAGTACAAAACAAATTCCTTCCACAAAATAGAGCGAAAAACCAACGTCAAAGACCTGGGAGTGATCATGTCGGAGGATCTCACCTTCAAGGACCATAACATTATATCAATCGCATCTGCTAGAAAAATGACAGGATGGATAATGAGAACCTTCAAAACTAGAGATGCCAAGCCCATGATAACACTCTTCAGGTCGCTTGTTCTATCTAGGCTGGAATATTGCTGCACACTAACAGCACCTTTCAAGGCAGGTGAAATTGCTGACCTAGAAAATGTGCAGAGAACCTTCACAGTGCACATAACGGAGATTATTACAACCCAAGATTCCAAATGGCCTGTTATCCTGGGTGTAAAGGGAGCAAAATAAACACAGCAGAAAAGTTTTGACTTATCCTTCACCAATTTAGAACAGCAATATGTACACTATATACACTATGTACAGTGATAGGTATTAGTGCACTCCACGGTAAACAAGGCAGAATAGAAGCCACAAGAGAGCAGACCGTGCTTCAACCAGCTCTAGAATGGGAATGACAAGGGCAGACAGGAAAGTGGTACCCATATAACCTCTGCGATTGCCAAAACCATCTTCTTTTTGGCTGGAACCTGGTTACTAATTGAACGACGGGGCCCCATCGTTAACTCTCAGTCACTTGGTTCGCTGGTTGGGGGAGATAGCCTGTAAACGAGAGTGTGTACATGCGCCGAATAAAGGTTACGTTCTCTTTGCATGCCACACCCCTACCCCGAGAAGGCTTAGGATTAGGCTGCCACCTCCCAGTGGTAACCGTGCCACCATGTCACAAAATAATGGGACCGCCTTTCCTCTCAACCATCTACTCTTAGAGCTCAGCTTTTCTCGTGACAAAAAGCCAAACCCTAAACTCAGAGCGAGACAGCAGACAGTCGGGCTAGCTTAGGTCCAAGATACAGGCGGACGGTAGCCCGCATCCCCTCACTAAAAAAAAAAGAAACCCACACCAGGGGATAAAAAAAAGGAGCATGGAAGGGGTTACCACAAGTAACCTAACATCCTAACTTAATATATATAATTAAATAATATAGTTAGACTCTAGATAAAGAGTCTGCCAACATATTTTCTTTGCCGGCAATATGTAAAATTTTTATATAATAGGGTTGCAGTGGTAAAGCCCAACGCATGAGCCTTGAGTTGTGGTTCTTCATGGCTTGGAGATATACTAGAGAATTGTGATCACTGTAGACGGTGACCACCTGCTATGTCTGGCCCACATAAACATCGAAATGCTCCAAAGCCAGTACCAGCGCGAGGGCTTCTTTTTCAATGGTAGAGTAAGCCCTCTGATGCGGCTGCAACTTTGCCGAGAAAAAGGCTACAGGCTGCAACTCCTCGTTCCCGTTTTGCAATAGTACTGCCCCAATCCCAGACTCACAAGCATCAACCTGTAATGAAAAAGGTTTGGAGAAGTCTGGAGATAAAAGAATGGGTGCAGTACACAATAATCTTTTTGCTTTGTCAAAAGCATTTTGACATTCTGCGGTCCAATTAAATGGAACTTTGTGAATGGTAAGAGAGGTAAGAGGGGCTACGATGTCTGAAAAATTCTTACAGAATCTTCTGTAAAATCCTATCATGCCTAGGAAACGTTAAAGAGATTTCCTATCATGAGGAACTGAATAATCTTTAATAGCAAGAACTTTAGCAAGTTTAGAAGCAACTTTACCACTACCTACTTCATGGCCTAAAAAAGTGACAGTGGCCTGGCCAAAGGAAGATTTAGATAAATTAACAGTTAAATGGGAACTCTGAAAGGTCTCAAAAAGAGCCTTAAGTCTAAGTAGGTGTTGATCCCAAGTATCAGACACCACAACAATATCATCCAGGTACGCTGCCGTGCCTTCAAGTCCTTTAATAGCCTGATGGATAAGTTTCTAGTATGAAGAGGGGGAGATTTGCATTCCGAAGGGGGTAACTCTGTATTGATAATGACCTCCTGGAATTACAAAGGCAGAGATTTCCTTCGCCTTATCCGACAAAGGTACCTGATAGTAACCTTTAGGGAGATCTAATTTGAAAACAAAAGTAGCCTTACCCACAAAGTCAATTACATCATCCAGACGTGGAAGAGGGTAAGCATCTGTGATTGTGACCTCATTCACCTTACGGTAGTCTGTACACATACGAAACCCTCCATCAGCTTTTTTAACAAGGATGCACGGTGAAGCCCATGGACTAGATGACTCCTCCACTAAACTATGCTCTAACAAGAAGTCTACTTCCTGCTGAAGTAGCCTCTGCTTTTCAGGATTAGCTCTGTAGGGGGAGAGTTTAATAGGTTTAGAGTTTCCCACATCTACATCATGATAACCTAATGTACATTTTTTCGGCACATCCGAAAAAATATTAAGGTATGACTGTAGAAGGTCAGTTAAACTTGTTGCTTGCGTTTCAGATAGTCCCTCCATTAAAGGGCTAGGATCCTTGAGGACAGAATTTGAAAGTTTAACATTAATTTTAGAAATAGAGTGCAAAGAATCAGAGTCGTCCTCAGAGATAGAGGACAGAGTCATTACTGGGACTTTGTCTGGTGTATGAAAAGATTTTAATTGATTAATGTGGTAAGTTTTAGTTTTTGAGGTCTTATCAATGGGAGCTACCACATAATTTACAGCAGATAATTTACTTACAGTTTGCATAGGTCCCGTAAATCTAGCTTTCAAGGTGTGGCCAGGTATAGGTTCCTGCACCAACACCTTGTCTCCTGGATGGAAGGAGCGGAATTGTGCACTTCTGTCATACCTCTGTTTCATCTTATTTTGAGCTGCCTTTAGGTTAGCCTTGGCTAACTGACGTGCCACCTGCAACCTTGAAGACGGGTTGCATAGTGCTGAGCTAACGTCTTCTCCCATCCATCCTTCTTTGAGCACCCGAAGAGGACCTCGTACATTGTGCCCAAAGATCAGCTCAAACGGACTATACCCGGTAGACTCTTGCACCGTTTCTCGCACTGAGAATAGCAACAAAGGTAGTGATTCATCCCAGTCTGTAGGAAAATGCATGCAAAAAGTTCTCATCATGGTTTTTAACGTCTGATGGAATCTTTCGAAGGCGCCTTGGGACTGAGGATGATAGGCAGTGGATAAGTTGTGGATTATCCCAAACCTAGTTAATGCTTCCCTAAATGTTTTGGCAGTGAAGTTAGTAGATTGATCACTGAATAGTTTTAGGAATGCCAAAACAAGAAATAAATTTTGTTAAAGCTTTGACAATAGCTTTAGTATTAATACTGCGCATGGGAATTGCTTCAGGATATCTGGTTACTCTATCCATAATTGTAAATAAATACTGGTTTCCCGACTTTGACCTAGGTAGTGGACCTACACAATCTATAATTAAATCTGCAAAAGGTTCTCCATCAGCAGGTATAGGTTGGAGAGGTGTAGGTTTAATGGAATGTCCAGGTTCCCCTACTTGCTGACATTCTCGGTAACACCTGATATGATTCTTCACATACTGCTTTAATTTTGGACAATCAAATTCTTTTGTGATTCTATATAAGGTTTTAGTAATTCCTAAGTGACCTCCTAATGAAGTGTTATAAGCTATATTCAATATTTGAGGTCTAAACTTTGTTGGAACCACTAACCTGTCAGACAATTGCCGGCCCTCTATCTCCTTACCAGTTTCAGTGCAGATCAAATAACCGTTTTTAAGTTCATACTTGACCGGATGGTCCAAAGAGGATTTACCCATGGCTGCCTGAAAAGCGAATTTTAAAGAAGGGTCCTTTCGTTGTTCCTCCCGGAAGGACAGTCCCTCGGGCATGGAAACAGATATCTGGCAATCCTGTAACCTGGGAATAGGAAGGCTTGATCGGGGTCTGTTCACTTGATTTACGAGGCTCCGGCCGGTGTGCCTCGTAAAACAACGTGGCTATTCCGAGATCGGAGTCGTCCAAGGATAGGTCAACATTCTCGCCAGACAACCCTTGGTATGTTGCCCGAGTTATGGCCAACACCGGAGAAGAATTAATCATTATATGATCAGGACACACACTAGCAGTGGTAATGTTATTACCCAGTAATAACATGGCATCTTTCATGGGGAATCCTTTTGAGACACCTACAGTCAAGTACCCAGTGTAATATTTGCACTGTACATAAATTTTATGCAAAGGGACAGAATATATAGCTCCTCCAAATGCTTCCAATAAAACAGAGGAATTCAAGTAAGTGTTCTTTGAAAGGGGTAATATTCCCTCTCTTATAAGTGAGCAATATGCTCCAGTGTCTCTAAAGGTTTTGACTTCAATTGTTTCTGAGTTTTCCTGAAGGGAAATAAGACTCTTACAATAATAAGGGGCCATCCCTTTTTCTACTTCTCTCGGGGACATGTTACTAGGGATATTAGAGATTTTCTCAATGGGTTGGGGTTTGTGGGGACAGTTGGGACGGATGTGGCCTACTTTGTTACAGAGGAAGCAGACGACATGCTTGCCCTTTACTCCCTGCTGACGTTGCAACTGGTGTCGTTCTGGCTGGCGTCTCTCTGAATACTGTTGTCGAGATGCACCATGGTGAGTAGTTTGTCTCTCAGCAGGTAGACCATAAGTTGAGAAGCGTGGCTCACCATGTGACTTAGTTGGCTGACGTAGACGTTCTCCCTCCGGCTGGCACTTCATTCTCAAAGGTTGACGATCTCTGCTCATGCCATCCTGTTGAAAAGTGGTTAAGTCACGATCCTGCAGAAAGACTCGAACCTCTGGTCCCACAGACTCCAGCAGGTTGTCAATCAGAATAAGCTTCACCAGCTCATCAAAAGTGGCGACACCACTTGCTTTATACCAGCTGGTAAAAGCTTTGGTCTGTTGTCGCACAAAATCAACCAGGGATTGACCAAGCTGTCGCCTGCCTAATTTGAAGGATTTCTTGTACTTAGCTTGGATACATGTATATGCTCCCAAAACTGTGGTTTTCAGTACTTGATAATCCGAAAATTCAGCGTCATTTAACACTGACGTAAATTCCTGTGCCTTACCAAACAATGTTGTGTGAACCAACGATGCCCAATGCTGTTCCGGCCACCTCAAGGCTCCAGCCTGATTTTCGAAGATTTCGAAAAATTGTTCTGGTTCGGCCTCATTGAAGCGGGGAACAAGCTGTACTGCTTTCTGTAAACTAAAGTCATCTACAGAATGCGAAAACTGCCTCTTTTCTCTTTCCCTATCAAATTCTTCTTTTGCATATGCTCTCTGTTCCCTAGTCTGCTCAAGATTGATTTTTGCCAGCTCAAGTGCCAACGCCGCTGATTCACCTTGAGACAACCCTGCTGCACTAGACTGACTGTTTTGCTCCATTGATATATCATCTTCCTCATGCGAGAACATAGTAGTTTTTGCCCTAGCTCCCGTAAAGGGAGGAGTCTGATGTGCCATTTCTTCTTCTCGAAGTTTGTCAGTAATCAGTGAACGCAGTTGCGCAGCTGTGAGAGTGCGTTTGTATTTAATGCCAATGGAACGAGCAATTTGCCAACAACGCTGTAGGGACAATTTAGGTAGGTTATACAAAGTATGCCGACACCAGACGTCTGACTCGCCTAGGTGGCAAACCACAATGTACTAGTTATTCGCTATGCTCAGTACGATTGCAGAATACCCCAACGTAACACGTTAATTTGCAGAACACGCTTAGCTATGCACAGTACGATTGCAGAATACGCATACAAGGTAGATATGCAATAGCAAAGCTGACTGCAAAATTCTTCACACCGAACAGGCTACTAGCAACTGACATGCAAACTTTGTAAAGCAATGCCAGTCAACAAGCTACACACTATTCTACAAGATTGACCGTAGCGAAGCGAGCACACCGAACAAGCTAGTAGCGAGCTGTTGAACGATCACACAATAGCAAGGCTGACCATAGCAAAGTAACTGACACGCAAAATTTGTAAAGCGTTGGCAAAGCTAATGCAATGCCAGACAGCAAGCTGCACAATGTTCCTGCTACCAGCTTCACCCTAGGCTCAACCCTTTCTCTAAGTCCAGCTCCAGCTCTCGGACAGGCCCCCATATTACAACCCAGGAGTCCAAATGGCCTGTTATCCTGGGTGTAAAGGGACCAAAATAAACACAGCAGAAAAGTTTTGACTTATATTATCCTTCAATTTAGAACAGCAATATGTACACTATACATATTACATATACATATAAAGTTTACCTGGAGAGAGTTCCGGGGGTCAACGCCCCCGCGGCCCGGTCTGTGACCAGGCCTCCTGGTGGATCAGAGCCTGATCAACCAGGCTGTTGCTGCTGGCTGCACGCAAACCAACGTACGAGCCACAGCCCGGCTGATCAGGAACTGACTTTAGGTGCTTGTCCAGTGCCAGCTTGAAGACTGCCAGGGGTCTGTTGGTAATCCTCCTTATGTGTGCTGGGAGGCAGTTGAACAGTCTCGGGCCCCTGACACTTATTGTATGGTCTCTTAACGTGCTAGTGACACCCCTGCTTTTCATTGGGGGGATGTTGCATCGTCTGTCAAGTCTTTTTCTTTCGTAGTGAGTGATTTTCGTGTGCAAGTTCGGTACTAGTCCCTCTAGGATTTTCCAGGTGTATATAATCATGTATCTCTCCCTCCTGCGTTCCAGGGAATACAGGTTTAGGAACCTCAAGCACTCCCAGTAATTGAGGTGTTTTATTTCCGTTATGCGCGCCATGAAGGTTCTCTGTACATTTTCCAGGTCGGCAATTTCACCTGCCTTAAAAGGTGCTGTTAGTGTGCAGCAATATTCCAGCCTAGATAGAACAAGTGACCTGAAGAGTGTCGTCATGGGCTTGGCCTCCCTAGTTTTGAAGGTTCTCATTATCCATCCTGTCATTTTTCTAGCAGATGCGATTGATACAATGTTATGGTCCTTGAAGGTGAGATCCTCCGACATGATCACTCCCAGGTCTTTGACGTTGGTGTTTCGCTCTATTTTGTGGCCAGAATTTGTTTTGTACTCTGATGAAGATTTAATTTCCTCATGTTTACCATATCTGAGTAATTGAAATTTCTCATCGTTGAACTTCATATTGTTTTCTGCAGCCCACTGAAAGATTTGGTTGATGTCCGCCTGGAGCTTTGCAGTGTCTGCAATGGAAGACACTATCATGCAGATTCGGGTGTCATCTGCAAAGGAAGACACGGTGCTGTGGCTGACATCCTTGTCTATGTCGGATATGAGGATGAGGAACAAGATGGGAGCGAGTACTGTGCCTTGTGGAACAGAGCTTTTCACCGTAGCTGCCTCGGACTTTACTCTGTTGACGACTACTCTCTGTGTTCTGTTAGTGAGGAAATTATAGATCCATCGACCGACTTTTCCTGTTATTCCTTTAGCACGCATTTTGTGCGCTATTACGCCATGGTCACACTTGTCGAAGGCTTTTGCAAAGTCTGTATATATTACATCTGCATTCTTTTTGTCTTCTAGTGCATTTAGGACCTTGTCGTAGTGATCCAATAGTTGAGACAGACAGGAGCGACCTGTTCTAAACCCATGTTGCCCTGGGTTGTGTAACTGATGGGTTTCTAGATGGGTGGTGGTGGGATAGGTATTAGTGCACTCCACGGTAAGCAAGGCAGAATAGAAGCCACAAGAGAGCAGACCGTGCTTCAACCAGCTCTAGAATGGGAATGACAAGGGCAGACAGGAGAGTGGTACCCACATAACCTCTGTGATTGCCAAAACCATCTTATTGGCTGGAACCTGGTTACTAGTTGAACGACGGGGCCACATCCTCAACTCTCAGTCACCTGGTTCGCTGGTTGGGGAAGATAGCCTGTAAATGAGGGTGTGTACATGCGGTGGTGGTTGTAGTGGTGGTGGTGGGGCTGGTAGTGGTGGTGGTGGTGCTTGTGTCATGTGGGTTCGATAACGTGGATGGGGTAAAAACACTCACGTAGGCTGGGTAGTACGTATAATTATAACGGAAAGTATGGGAAGCACCATAAGCCGCCCTGCCTCTCTCTGCTCTCTATCTCAGACTGACCCACCAGTGCCTAGGGGTGAGCGGTGTTCAAAAACATGCTATGGTCAGCAGCAACGTGAATAACAGTCAGTGATTCACACAGATGGTTGGTAGTGAGTCATCTACTGGTAACTGGTTACTGGTAACTGGTACTACTGAGACTGGTGGTGCTGGTGGTGGTTGTAGTGGTGGTGGTGCTGTTGGTGGTGGTGGTGCTGGTGGTGCTGGTGCTGGTATTGCTGGTGCTGGTGGTTGTAGTGGTGGTGGTGGTGGTGGTGGTTGTAGTGGTGGTGTTGGTGGTGCTGGTGGTGCTGGTGCTGGTGTTGGTGGTGCTGGTGATGCTGTTGGTGCTGGTGGTGCTGGTGGGGCTGGTGGTGCTGGTGCTGGTGGTGCTGTTGGTGCTGGTGGTGCTGGTGGGGCTGGTGGTGCTGGTGCTGGTGGTGCTGGTGATGCTGGTGATGCTGGTGGTGCTGGTGGTGCTGGTACTGGTCGTGCTGGTCGTAGTGCTGGTGGTGCTGGTGGTGCTGGTGGTGCTGGTGTTGGTGGTGCTGGTGGTGCTGTTGGTGCTGGTGGTGCTGGTGGGGCTGGTGGTGCTGGTGCTGGTGGTGCTGGTGATGCTGGTGATGCTGGTGGTGCTGGTGGTGCTGGTACTGGTCGTGCTGGTCGTGGTGCTGGTGCTGGTGGTGCTGGTGGTGGTTGTGGTGGTGGTGCTGGTGTTGCTGGTGGTAATATATGACAACGAAAAATGAATAATAAATGACAACGAAAATGAGGCAAGTTGAGTCATGAATGAACAAATTATCATCGTTCCTTCCTTCCTTCCTTCCTTCCTTCCTTCCTTCCTTCCTTCCTTCCTTCCTTCCTTCTACCTATCTTCACCCAGCAGCTAGTCAGCGTTGTGGATCGTCTAGTGGGTAGAACAACCTAGGAATTCCAACAACAATAAACTCTAGTGTCTTACGTACTAAGTTATTACTCTGTTTATTAATCTGCACAAAATTTTCAAGACTCTACATTCTCAGCCCAATAAAATACTTCAGCAACTGTATTCCTCTCCAAAAATAATTTTGACGCATTTATCAACAGTCATAATATATAATAACTCATCAATCCCAGCCCCATAATGAACTTAAATCACTAAACATTATTAAAGTAATCAAACAGAGATAATTATATTACCCCTCAAGTCAACAGAAACAGCAAATGCTATTCTTGTGTAATTAATATGATCCAGTAGCATAACTTCGCTCAGGTTTACAGGAACTTGGAGTTCGGTAATATTTTTAGATAGACGTAAGCGGCATTAAAGTTAACTTTGTTATTATTGATGCTAGATAATCTTTTAGCACTGAATATTATATTGTTGTGGTTATGGATCTATATTAACTTCGTGTGGTTTTTTATTTTATTTCGTGTTATTTTCTATCTCTGGTGATCAATGTCTGTGTCTCTCCATGGTCCTTCTTTATGTGCAACTCTCTCTCTGTCTCTCCATCTCTCTCTCTCTCTCTCTCTCTATGTTTTACACAGGGTTTCACAAGGTTAGGTTATGTTTCTAACTTTATTTATCAGCTCATTTAGATGTCTTTTATTATTATTATTATTATTGTTATTATTATTATTATTATTATTATTATTATTATTATTATTATTATTATTATTATTATTATTATTATTATTATTATTATTATTATTATTATTATTATTATTATTATTATTATTATTATTATGAGACGTACAAGTAGGGAACAGGATGAAGTTGGAGCCATCTGTGGGCCAGCAATTTCATTTGATCAACTGACTTTACATCGTTAATAATATTATGTTGTATGAACATGTTTCAGACTCGAATCATCGTAAGAATAAATGATCTCAGATGTAGTGATGTTCTGGCGACGGTTACAGTCAGAGTGAAGTTGCTGCTGGCTGCCCGTCTTATTGTATGGAAGTTAACTTCTCGCTGTCCTCCGAGTGGAGCCAAATGTGGTACTTTGACCATACTGGTTTTGTACATAACAGTAAGGCCGCCCATATCCCTCCGGGGTTGAAGGCTCTGTTGAAATGACAGATCTATCCAGGCTGGATCAGGCGATAGATGGGGCATCTTGCTCTGTTCTCTACTGTCATGAAGTTGAAGATGAAATGGGAGGTGGAGGGACAGGCAATCCAAGAAAGTGAAGCATATTCAAGGCGTGAGCATAACTGTGCCTCGTACAGAATCTTGAAACCTCTATTGTCGAGCAGATGCGAGATACGCCGAAGTGTTGTAAGATTCCTGACTGCCTTGTTCGCAAGGTTTACAACGTGGTTCTTCATGTTAGTTTGGAGTCGAATTTCACCCCAAGGATATCAACTTCATTCCCAGGTACCAACACTCTTCCATTGATACCTACCAGTGCTCCAGCATTATCATCATGGTGGCTAGAGATCATCATCATTTGTGTTTTCTCAGGAGCAAATGTTACCTGCCATCTTTAACCCCAGGCTGATGTAACTTAGCTGGTGACTGATGTAGCGTAGAACAACTGATATTTCGTCTCTCGGATAAGTAAATGTCAGTGTGCACTTGTCTGAATATGCATGGGATTCTGGGACGAGATGGAGGTCCGTGAAGTAGACATTCAATAACAATTGCCCAAGCACACTTCCCTGTGGAACACTTGTCAAAATAGGAAGTTATGCTGACTCTGTCTCATTGATAAATACCCTTAGATATCTACCTTGAAGGTAATCACTGAAGAGACATAGTGTAGTGCCTGCATTTCCCAGTGCCTGCAATGTTGCCAAGAGGCCCTGGTTCCATACACGATCGAAAGCACCAGCATTATCCAGTGCTACTACGTTACTGACTTCGGATTCTTCCAGTGACTGGAGAGGTTTAACAGCAGATGATCAGCAGAGTAACTTTTTCTGATGCCATATTGACGATTACAAAAAAAGTGAGTGGTAATCGAGAAACTCTGTCATTTGCGTGAGATTATTATCTCAGTAACAGACACAAGTGACACTGGTCTGCAGTTACTGATTTCCTCTTTGTTCTATTTTTTTGTGAACAGTGAGTGCATTTTCCTCTTTCCAGAGAGAGCGCCATTTACACTGTGCTGGAGTTTTATAAGACATGAGAAGGAAAGAGACTCATCTTCAAGATAATTCTGTCAGTTAACACGAAAGTGAAGACAACTTGATCTCACACAAACATCGTCTCCTCACCAGCATCTCTTCCACTAAACACATGAGAATTTCACGGCTCCAGTTTATTGTACTGACTTACAACGACAGTCAGAAAGAAGGACACTGATGGACGGACACCGATAGATGGATAAAACATTAAAAGGAACAACCATTTTAGAACGACACTGGAAGCAGAACATCCACACCAGAGTTTAGTAAAGTCTCGGATGGTGCATGAGTGGCACTGATCCATAACACCACTGATCCATAACACCACTGATCCATAACACCACTGATCCATAACACAACTGATCCATAACACCACTGATCCATAACACCACTGATCCATAACACAACTGATCCATAACACCACTGATCCATAACACAACTGATCCATAACACCACTGATCCATAACACCACTGATCCATAACACAACTGATCCATAACACCACTGATCCATAACACAACTGATCCATAACACCACTGATCCATAACACCACTGATCCATAACACAACTGATCCATAACACCACTGATCCATAACACAACTGATCCATAACACAACTGATCCATAACACCACTGATCCATAACACAACTGATCCATAACACCACTGATCCATAACACCACTGATCCATAACACAACTGATCCATAACACCACTGATCCATAACACAACTGATCCATAACACCACTGATCCATAACACCACTGATCCATAACACAACTGATCCATAACACCACTGATCCATAACACCACTGATTACAGTCTACTGAAGTGTGTGTTACTGATGTCAAGGTGTATGCTGGGTGTTATTGATGCCCAGGTGTATGTTGAGTGCTACTGATGTCCAGGAAAGAGGGTTACCTACTCCAGTAAGACTGGTGCACACTTCTGGGGAGAGTGGTTCATTCACCTGGGAGAGTGGTTCATTCACCAGGAACAGTGGTTCATACACCTGGAAGAGGAATCATACTCCTGGGAGAATGGTTCATACACCTGGAAGAGTGAATCATATTCCTAGGAGAGTGATTCATGCACCTTGGAGAGCGAATCATACTACATGGTAGAGTGGAATATTCTGCTGAGTAGGGTGGTTCACACTCCTGGGAGAGTGGTTCACACTCCTGGGAGAGTGGTTTATACACCTGGGGAGAGTCGTTCATACTCCTGGGAGACTGGTTCACACTCCTAGGGGAGTGGTTCATACACCTGGGAGAGTGGTTCATACTCCTGAGAGAGTGGTTCACACTCCTGGGAGAGTGGTTCATACACCGGGGAGAGTGGTTCATACACCTGGGGAGAGTGGTTCATACTCCAGGGAGAGTGGTTCACACTCCTGGGAGAGTGGTTCATACACCGGGGAGAGTGGTTCATACACCTGGGGAGAGTGGTTCATACTCCAGGGAGAGTGGTTCACACTCCTGGGAGAGTGGTTCATACACCGGGGAGAGTGGTTCATACACCTGGGGAGAGTGGTTCATACTCCAGGGAGAGTGGTTCACACTCCTGGGAGAGTGGTTCATACACCGGGGAGAGTGGTTCATACACCTGGGGAGAGTGGTTCATACTCCAGGGAGAGTGGTTCACACTCCTGGGAGAGTGGTTCATACACCGGGGAGAGTGGTTCATACACCGGGGAGAGTGGTTCATACACCTGGGGAGAGTGGTTCATACTCCAGGGAGAGTGGTTCACACTCCTGGGAGAGTGGTTCATACACCGGGGAGAGTGGTTCATACACCTGGGGAGAGTGGTTCATACACCTGGGGAGAGTGGTTCATACACCTGGGGAGAGTGGTTCATACACCTGGGGAGAGTGATTCATACACCTGGGAAGAGTGGTTCACAAACCTGGGAAGAGTGGTTCATACACCTGGGAAGAGTGGTTCATACACCTGGGGAGAGTGGTTCATACACCTAGGGAGAGTGGTTCATACACCTGGGGAGAGTGGTTCATACACCTGGGGAGAGTGGTTCATACACCTGGGAAGAGTGGTTCATACACCTGGGAAGAGTGGTTCATACACCTGGGGAGAGTGGTTCATACACCTGGGGAGAGTGGTTCATACACCTGGGAAGAGTGGTTCATACACCTGGGGAGAGTGGTTCATACACCTGGGGAGAGTGGTTCATACACCTGGGGAGAGTGGTTCATACACCTGGGGAGAGTGGTTCATACACCTGGGGAGAGTGGTTCATACACCTGGGGAGAGTGGTTCATACACCTGGGGAGAGTGGTTCATACACCTGGGGAGAGTGGTTCATACACCTAGGGAGAGTGGTTCATACACCTGGGGAGAGTGGTTCATACACCTGGGGAGAGTGGTTCATACACCTGGGGAGAGTGGTTCATACACCTGGGGAGAGTGGTTCATACACCTGGGGAGAGTGGTTCATACACCTGGGGAGAGTGGTTCATACACCTGGGGAGAGTGGTTCATACACCTGGGGAGAGTGGTTCATACACCTGGGGAGAGTGGTTCATACACCTGGGGAGAGTGGTTCATACACCTGGGGAGAGTGGTTCATACACCTGGGGAGAGTGGTTCATACACCTGGGGAGAGTGGTTCATACACCTAGGGAGAGTGGTTCATACACCTGGGGAGAGTGGTTCATACACCTGGGGAGAGTGGTTCATACACCTGGGGAGAGTGGTTCATACACCTGGGGAGAGTGGTTCATACACCTGGGGAGAGTGGTTCATACACCTGGGGAGAGTGGTTCATACACCTGGGGAGAGTGGTTCATACACCTGGGGAGAGTGGTTCATACACCTGGGGAGAGTGGTTCATACACCTGGGGAGAGTGGTTCATACACCTGGGGAGAGTGGTTCATACACCTGGGGAGAGTGGTTCATACACCTGGGGAGAGTGGTTCATACACCTGGGGAGAGTGGTTCATACACCTGGGGAGAGTGGTTCATACACCTGGGGAGAGTGGTTCATACACCTGGGGAGAGTGGTTCATACACCTGGGGAGAGTGGTTCATACACCTGGGGAGAGTGGTTCATACACCTGGGGAGAGTGGTTCATACACCTGGGGAGAGTGGTTCATACACCTGGGGAGAGTGGTTCATACACCTGGGGAGAGTGGTTCATACACCTGGGGAGAGTGGTTCATACACCTGGGGAGAGTGGTTCATACACCTGGGGAGAGTGGTTCATACACCTGGGGAGAGTGGTTCATACACCTGGGGAGAGTGGTTCATACACCTGGGGAGAGTGGTTCATACACCTGGGGAGAGTGGTTCATACACCTGGGGAGAGTGGTTCATACACCTGGGGAGAGTGGTTCATACACCTGGGGAGAGTGGTTCATACACCTGGGGAGAGTGGTTCATACACCTGGGGAGAGTGGTTCATACACCTGGGGAGAGTGGTTCATACACCTGGGGAGAGTGGTTCATACACCTGGGGAGAGTGGTTCATACACCTGCGGAGAGTGGTTCATACACCTGGGGAGAGTGGTTCATACACCTGGGGAGAGTGGTTCATACACCTGGGGAGAGTGGTTCATACACCTGGGGAGAGTGGTTCATACACCTGGGGAGAGTGGTTCATACACCTGGGGAGAGTGGTTCATACACCTGGGGAGAGTGGTTCATACACCTGGGGAGAGTGGTTCATACACCTGGGGAGAGTGGTTCATACACCTGGGGAGAGTGGTTCATACACCTGGGGAGAGTGGTTCATACACCTGGGGAGTTGTACAGCTTCTGTCTAACAAGTCTCTCACTTCAAGGTTCCAGTAGAAAGTTAGGCGGCTGAGAGTTGTGTAAAGACTGGCTTCCGCAGCTCATTATCGATATCTCGCTGTCTAGACCTCGCAGTCTGAACCTAGCAGTCTGGACCTCGCAGTCTGTACCTAGCAGTCTGGACCTAGCAGTCTGGATCTAGCAGTCTGGACCTAGCAGTCTGGACCTAGCAGTCTGGACCTATTAGTCTGGACCTCGCAGTCTGGACCTATTAGTCTGGACCTAGCATTCTGGACCTATTAGTCTGGACCTAGCAGTCTGGACCTAGCAGTCAAGACCTAGCAATCTGGACCTCGCAGTCAAGACCTCGCAGTCTCGACCTTGCAATCAAGACCTAGCAGTCTGGACCTCGCAGTCTGGACCTCGCAGTCTGGACCTATTAGTCTGGACCTAGCAGTCTGGACCTAGCAGTCAAGACCTCGCAGTATGGACCTCGCAGTCAAGACCTAGTAGTCTGGACCTCGCACTCAAGACCTAGCAGTCTGGACCTCGCAGTCAAGACCTCGCAGTCAAGACCTCGCAGTCAAGACCTAGCTGTCTGGACCTCGCAGTCAAGACCTAGCAGTCTGGAGCTCGCAGTCAAGACCTCGCAGTGTGGACCTTGCAGTCAAGACCTAGCTGTCTGGACCTCGCAGTCAAGACCTAGCAGTATGGACCTCGCAGTCAAGACTTAGCAGTCTAGACCTCGCAGTCAAGACCTCGCAGTCTGGACCCCGCAGCCAAGACCTCGCAGTCAACACCTAGCAGTCTAGACCTCGCAGTCAAGACCTCGCAGTCTGGACCTCGCAGTCAAGACCTCGCAGTCAACACCTAGCAATCTAGACCTCGCAGTCAAGACCTCACAGTCTGGACCTCGCAGTCAAGACCTAGCAGTCTGGACCTCGCAGTCAAGACGTAGGAGTCTGGTCCTCGCAGTCAAGACCTTGCAGTCTGGACCTCGAAGTCAAGACCTCGCAGTCTAAACCTCGCAGTCAACACCTAGCAGTCTAGACCTCGCAGTCAAGACCTCGCAGTCTGGACCCCGCAGCCAAGACCTCGCAGTCAACACCTAGCAGTCTAGACCTCGCAGTCAAGATCTAGCAGTGTGGACCTCGCGGTCAAGATCTCGCAGTCAAGACCTAGCACTCTAGACCTCGCAAAGAAGATCTTGCAGTCTGGACCTCGCAGTTAAGACCTCGCAGTTTGGACCTCGCAGTCAAGACCTAGCATTCTGGACCTCGCAGTCAAGACCTAGCAGTCTGGACCTCGCAGTCAAGACCTAGCAGTCTGGACCTCGCAGTCAAGACCTAGCAGTCTGGACCTCGCAGTCAAGATCTCGCGGTCTGGACCTCGCAGTCAAGACCTAGCAGTCTGGACCTCGCAGTCAAAACCTAGCAGTCTGGACCTCGCAGTCAAGACCTAGCAGTCTGGACCTCGCAGTCAAAACCTAGCAGTCTGGACCTCGCAGTCAAGACCTAGCAGTCTGGACCTCGCAGTCAAAACCTCGCAGTGTGGACCTTGCAGTCAAGACCTAGCTGTCTGGACCTCGCAGTCAAGACCTAGCAGTATGGACCTCGCAGTCAAGACCTAGCAATCAAGACCTCGCAGTCAAGACCTCGCAGTCTGGACCTCGCAGCCAAGACCTCGCAGTCAACACCTAGCAGTCTAGACCTCGCAGTCAAGACCTCGCAGTCTGGACCTCGCAGTCAAGACCTGGCAGTCAAGACTTCACAGTCTGGACCTCGCAGTCAAGACCTAGCAGTCTGGATCTCGCAGTCTGGACCAAGCAGTCTGGACCTCGCAGTCAAGACCTCGCAGTCAAGACGTAGGAGTCTGGTACTCGCAGTCAAGACCTTGCAGTCTGGACCTCGCAATCAAGACCTCGCAGTCAAGACCTCGCAGTCTGGACCTCGCAATCAAGACCTCGCAGTCTGGACCTCGCAGTCAAGACCTCGCAGTCAAGACCTAGCAGCCTGGACCTTTCAGTCAAGACCTCGCAGCCAAGACCTAGCAGTCTAGACCTCGCAATCAAGACCTCGTAGTCTGGACCTCGCAGTCAAGACCTCGCAGTCAAGACCTAGCAGTCTGGACCTCGCAGTCAATACCTCGCATCCTGGACCTCGCAGTCTTGACCTAGCAGTCTGGGCCTCGCAATCAAGACCTAGCAGTCTAGACCTCGCAGTCAAGACCTAGAAGTCTGGAGCTTGCAGTCAAGATCTCGACGTCTGGACCTCGCAGTCAAGACCTAGCAGTCTGGACCTCGCAGTCAAGACCTCGCAGTCTGGACCTCGCAGTCAAGACCTAGCAGTCTGGACCTCGCAGTCAAGACCTAGCAGTCTGGATCTCGCAGTCTGGACCTAGCAGTCTGGACCTAGCAGTCTGGACCTAGCAGTCTGGACCTATCAGTATGGACCTAGCAGTCTAGACCTCGCAGTCTGGACCTCGCAGTCTGGACCTAGCAGTCTGGACCTAGCAGTCTGGACCTAGCAGTCTGGACCTAGCAGTCCGGACCTAGCAGTCTGGACCTCGCAGTCTCGACCTATTAGTCTGGACCTCGCAGTCTGGACCTATTAGTGTGGACCTATTAGTCAGGACCTCGCAATCTGGACCTATTAGTCTGGACCTAGCAGTCCGGACCTATTAGTCTGGACCTCGCAGTCTGGACCTATTAGTCTGGACCTAGCAGTCTGGACCTAGCAGTCAAGACCTAGCAATCTGGACCTCGCAGTCAAGACCTCGCAGTCTGGACCTTGCAGCCAAGACCTAGCAGTCTGGACCTAGCAGTCTGGACCTAGCAGTCCGGACCTAGCAGTCTGGACCTCGCAGTCTGGACCTATTAGTCTGGACCTAGCAGTCTGGACCTAGCAGTCAAGACCTCGCAGTCCGGACCTCGCAGTCAAGACCTCGCAGTCTGGACCTCGCAGTCAAGACCTAGCAGTCTGGACCTCGCAGTCAAGACCTAGCAGTCAAGATCTCGCAGTCAAGACCTAGCTGTCTGGACCTCGCAGTCAAGACCTAGCAGTATGGACCTCGCAATCAAGACCTAGCAGTCTGGACCTTGCAGTGTGGACCTTGCAGTCAAGACCTAGCTGTCTGGACCTCGCAGTCAAGACCTCGCAGTGTGGACCTTGCAGTCAAGACCTAGCTGTCTGGACCTCGCAGTCAAGACCTAGCAGTATGGACCTCGCAGTCAAGACCTCGCAGTCAAGACTTAGCAGTCTAGACCTCGCAGTCAAGACCTCGCAGTCTGGACCTCGCAGCCAAGACCTCGCAGTCAACACCTAGCAGTCTAGACCTCGCAGTCAAGACCTCGCAGTCTGGACCTCGCAGTCAAGACCTCGCAGTCAAGACCTAGCAGTCTAGACCTCGCAGTCAAGACCTCACAGTCTGGACCTCGCAGTCAAGCCCTAGCAGTCTGGACCTCGCAGTCAAGACCTCACAGTCTGGACCTCGCAGTCAAGACCTAGCAGTCTGGACCTCGCAGTCAAGACGTAGGAGTCTGGACCTCGCAGTCAAGACCTTGCAGTCTGGACCTCGAAGTCAAGACCTCGCAGTCTAAACTTCGCAGTCAACACCTAGCAGTCTGGACCTTGCAGTCAAGATCTAGCAGTCTGGACCTCGCGGTCAAGACCTCGCAGTCAAGACCTAGCTCTCTAGACCTCGCAGTCAAGACCTAGCAGTCTGGAACTCGCAGTCAAGACCTAGCAGTCTGGACCTCGCAGTCAAGACTTAGCAGTCTGGACCTCGCAGTCAAGACCTCGCAGTCTGGACCTCGCAGTCAAGACCTAGCAGTCTGGACCTCGCAGTCAAGACCTCGCAGTCTGGACCTCGCAGTCAAGACCTAGCAGTCTGGACTTCGCAGTCAAGACCTCGCAGTCTGGACCTCGCAGTCAAGACCTAGCAGCCTTGACCTCGCAGTCAAGACCTCGCAATCTGGAGCTCGCAGTCAAGACCTCGCAGTGTAGACCTCGCAGTGTAGACCTCGCAGTGTAGACCTCGCAGTGTAGACCTCGCAGTGTAGACCTCGCAGTCAAGACCTCGCAGTGTAGACCTCGCAGTGTAGACCTCGCAGTGTAGACCTCGCAGTGTAGACCTCGCAGTGTAGACCTCGCAGTGTAGACCTCGCAGTGTAGACCTCGCAGTGTAGTCCTCGCAGTGTAGACCTCGCAGTGTAGACCTCGCAGTGTAGACCTCGCAGTGTAGACCTCGCAGTGTAGACCTCGCAGTGTAGACCTCGCAGTATCTTAAGTTCATAATTACTTTGCAAGTGTTACAGTATGTCCTAAACTAACCTATAATGACCTGGTAGAAATTAGACTTTTAACTTGTATGTAATGTCCGTTATGTTGTGAAAACCCCTTCCTCCCTTCCTCTCTCTCTCTCTCTCTCTCTCTCTCTCTCTCTCTCTCTCGTTCCCTCGTTCTCTCCATCTCTCTCTGATCTTAACTAACTCATCTCTCTCTCTGGTCTACCGGAGCCTAACTCATCTCTCTCTGGTCTACAGGAGCCTAATTCATCTCTCTCTGGTCTACAGGAGCCTAATTCATCTCTCTCTGGTCTACCGGAGCCTAACTCATCTCTCTCTGGTCAATAGGAGCCTAACTCATCTCTCTCTGGTCAACAGGAGCCTAACTCATCTCTCTCTGGTCTACCGGAGCCTAACTCATCTCTCTCTGGTCTACCGGAGCCTAACTCATCTCTCTCTGGTCTACAGGACCCGTCTCCTTCGAGGTGAGGAAGGAGTCATCATCATCAGAGTTGTGGTCAGGTTACCCGCACATCCTGACACCCAGCTTCCAGGATACACCTCACAACATTACTGCGCTGGTGGGAGACTCTGCCTTCCTTCCCTGCACTGTGTCGCACCTGGGAGACCGATCAGTGAGTACAACCGTCTCCTACTTCGTATGTCCTCTTCTCTCCTCCCTCTCCTTCCTCACCTTTTCCCTGTTCACTCCTTCGTTCTCTTCTCTCCCTTACTTCTATGCACCAGTTCTAGTCTCTCTGCTTCCTATCTTCCTTCTTCATGATCTTGACAGACAGGTAAGGACTGAAATAAATCGGTTTTGTTTTTCAAGAAGAACGTGAATCCGAGATTTCAATTTGATAACACAATATAATCTATTTCTCAGCTTCGGTATTATGCAGATAATTCTAAATACGGTATTTAAGGTAGGTTAAATTAGATTATCAATAATAAAAATTTACCAAATTATACCACACCATAACGCGATCTGCTTGTGGAGACCCAGTGAGCGGACGTAAACTAAATAAATAATAGTTTTGATTTCAGTATCAGTCACAGAGTTGACGTTCATATAGAGTGATATATACTCTAGCTAGTTAGAAAGACAGGCTATTATATGATGGTGTTGGCACTGGGGTGCCCCTGGGTATATGATGGTGTTGGCACTGGGGTGCCCCTGGGTATATGATGGTGTTGGCACTGGGGTGCCCCTGGGTATATGATGGAGTTGGCACTGGGGTGCCCCTGGGTATATGATGGTGTTGGCACTGGGGTGCCCCTGGGTATATGATGGTGTTGGCACTGGGGTGCCCCTGGGTATATGATGGTGTTGGCACTGGGGTGCCCCTGGGTATATGATGGTGTTGGCACTGGGGTGCCCCTGGGGTATATGATGGTGTTGGCACTGGGGTGCCCCTGGGTATATGATGGTGTTGGCACTGGGGTGCCCCTGGGTATATGATGGTGTTGGCACTGGGGTGCCCCTGGGTATATGATGGTGTTGGCACTGGGGTGCCCCTGGGTATATGATGGTGTTGGCACTGGGGTGCCCCTGGGTATATGATGGTGTTGGCACTGGGGTGCCCCTGGGTATATGATGGTGTTGGCACTGGGGTGCCCCTGGGTATATGATGGTGTTGGCACTGGGGTGCCCCTGGGTATATGATGGTGTTGGCACTGGGGTGCCCCTGGGTATATGATGGTGTTGGCACTGGGGTGCCCCTGGGTATATGATGGTGTTGGCACTGGGGTGCCCCTGGGTATATGATGGTGTTGGCACTGGGGTGCCCCTGGGTATATGATGGTGTTGGCACTGGGGTGCCCCTGGGTATATGATGGTGTTGGCACTGGGGTGCCCCTGGGTATATGATGGTGTTGGCACTGGGGTGCCCCTGGGTATATGATGGTGTTGGCACTGGGGTGCCCCTGGGTATATGATGGTGTTGGCACTGGGGTGCCCCTGGGTATATGATGGTGTTGGCACTGGGGTGCCCCTGGGTATATGATGGTGTTGGTACTGGGGTGCCCCTGGGTATATGATGGTGTTGGCACTGGGGTGCCCCTGGGTATATGATGGTGTTGGCACTGGGGTGCCCCTGGGTATATGATGGTGTTGGCACTGGGGTGCCCCTGGGTATATGATGGTGTTGGCACTGGGGTGCCCCTGGGTATATGATGGTGTTGGCACTGGGGTGCCCCTGGGTATATGACGGTTTTGGCACTGGGGTGCCCCTGAGTATATGATGGTGTTGGCACTGGGGTGCCCCTGGGTATATGATGGTGTTGGCACTGGGGTGCCCCTTGGAATATGATGGTGTTGGCACTGGGGTGCCCCTGGGTATATGATGGTGTTGGCACTGGGGTGCCCCTGGGTATATGACGGTGTTGGCACTGGGGTGCCCCTGGGTATATGATGGTGTTGGCACTGGGGTGCCCCAGGGTATATGACGGTGTTGGCACTGGGGTGCCCCTGAGTATATGATGGTGTTGGCACTGGGGTGCCCCTGGGTATATGATGGTGTTGGCACTGGGGTGCCCCTTGGAATATGATGGTGTTGGCACTGGGGTGCCCCTGGGTATATGATGGTGTTGGCACTGGGGTGCCCCTTGGTATATGATGGTGTTGGCACTGGGGTGCCCCTTGGTATATGATGGTGTTGGCACTGGGGTGCCCCTGGGTATATGATGGTGTTGGCACTGGGGTGCCCCTGGGTATATGATGGTGTTGGCACTGGGGTGCACCTGGGTATATGATGGTGTTGGCACTGGGGTGCCCCTGGGTATATGATGGTGTTGGCACTGGGGTGCCCCTAGGTATATGATGGTGTTGGCACTGGGGTGCCCCTGGGTATATGATGGTGTTGGCACTGGGGTGCCCCTGGGTATATGATGGTGTTGGCACTGGGGTGCCCATGGGTATATGATGATGTTGGCACTGGGGTGCCCCTGGATATATGATGGTGTTGGCACTGGGGTGCCCCTTGGTATATGATGGTGTTGGCACTGGGGTGCCCCTGGGTATATGAAACAGTTGGGTATGATTATTGGTATGTTCCTACATAAGAAACACCAAGCAGTCTTGAGACTCCTTTACCAGTTGTTTTCTGCTACTATAACTAGACAATAATTATGACAGGAAGTTATAGACGACATTTCGATCAGATCATTACTTATTTCAGGGAAGGTCGAAAAGTTGTCTGATGTTTCTTCTTCATATTCTGGGTCAGTAATACTAGAATTAAACAAGAATTACATCCAAGAGGTCATAATGGAAGTGTAATAAATATTGATTGTTTCAGTCAGTAGCTGGTCACTACACAGTAGCTGGCCACTACACAGTAGCTGGCCACTACACAGTAGCTGGCCACTACACAGTAGCTGGCCACTACACAGTAGCTGGCCACTACAAAGTAGCTGGTCACTACACAGTAGCTGGCCACTACACAGTAGCTGGTCACTACACAGTAGCTGGCCACTACACAGTAGCTGGTCACTACACAGTAGCTGGCCACTACACAGTAGCTCGTCACTACACAGTAGCCGGCCACTACATAGTAGCTGGTCACTACACAGTAGCCGGCCACTACACAGTAGCTGGTCACTACACAGTAGCTGGTCACTACACAGTAGCCGGCCACTACACAGTAGCTGGTCACTACACAGTAGCTGGCCACTACACAGTAGCTGGTCACTACACAGTAGCCGGCCACTACACAGAAGCTGGTCACTACACAGTAGCCGGCCACTACACAGTAGCTGGTCACTACACAGTAGCCGGCCACTACACAGCAGCTGGTCACTAAACAGTAGCTGGTCACTACACAGTAGCCGGCCACTACACAATAGCTGGCCACTACACAGTAGCTGGCCACTACACAGTAGCTGGTCACTACACAGTAGCTGGCCACTACACAGTAGCTGGTCACTACACAGTAGCCGGCCACTACACAGTAGCTGGTCACTACACAGTAGCTGGTCACTACACAGTAGCTGGTCACTACACAGTAGCCGGCCACTACACAGTAGCTGGCCACTACACAGTAGCTGGCCACTACACAGTAGCTGGTCACTACACAGTAGCTGGCCACTACACAGAAGCTGGTCACTACACAGTAGCCGGCCACTACACAGTAGCTGGTCACTACACAGTAGCTGGCCACTACACAGTAGCTGGCCACTACACAGTAGCTGGCCACTACACAGTAGCTGGCCACTACACAGTAGCTGGCCACTACACAGTAGCTGGCCACTACACAGTAGCTGGCCACTACACAGTAGCTGGTCACTACACAGTAGCTGGCCACTACACAGTAGCTGGCCACTACACAGTAGCTGGCCACTACACAGTAGCTGGCCACTACACAGTAGCTGGCCACTACACAGTAGCTGGCCACTACACAGTAGCTGGCCACTACACAGTAGCTGGCCACTACACAGTAGCTGGTCACTACACAGTAGCTGGCCACTACACAGTAGCTGGCCACTACACAGTAGCTGGCCACTACACAGTAGCTGGTCACTACACAGTAGCTGGTCACTACACAGTAGCTGGCCACTACACAGTAGCTGGTCACTACACAGTAGCTGGTCACTACACAGTAGCTGGCCACTACACAGTAGCTGGCCACTACACAGTAGCTGGTCACTACACAGTAGCTGGTAACCACACAGTAGCTGATCACTACACAGTAGCTGGTCATTACACAGTAGCTGGTCACTACACAGTAGCTGGTCACTACACAGTAGCTGGTCACTACACAGTAGCTGGCCACTACACAGTAGCTGGTCACTACACAGTAGCTGGTCACTACACAGTAGCTGGTCACTACACAGTAGCTGGTCACTACACAGTTGCTGGTCACTACACAGTAGCTGGCCACTACACAGTAGCTGGTCACTACACAGTAGCTGGCCACTACACAGTAGCTGGTCACTACACAGTAGCTGGCCACTACACAGTAGCTGGTCACTACACAGTAGCTGGTCACTACACAGTAGCTGGCCACTACACAGTAGCTGGTCACTACACAGTAGCTGGTCACTACACAGTAGCTGGCCACTACACAGTAGCTGGTCACTACTCAGTAGCTGGTCACTACACAGTAGCTGGTCACTACACAGTAGCTGGTCACTACACAGTAGCTGGCCACTACACAGTAGCTGGTCACTACACAGTAGCTGGTCACTACACAGTAGCTGGTCACTACACAGTAGCTGGCCACTACACAGTAGCTGGCCACTACACAGTAGCTGGCCACTACACAGTAGCTGGCCACTACACAGTAGATGGCCACTACACAGTAGCTGGTCACTACACAGAAGCTGGTCACTACACAGTAGCTGGTCACTACACAGTAGCTGGCCACTACACAGTAGCCGGCCACTACACAGTAGCTGGCCACTACACAGTAGCTGGCCACTACACAGTAGCTGGCCACTACACAGTAGCTGGTCACTACACAGTAGCTGGCCACTACACAGTAGCTGGCCACTACACAGTAGCTGCCCACTACACAGTAGCTGGCCACTACACAGTAGCTGGCCACTACACAGTAGCTGGCCACTACACAGTAGCTGGTCACTACACAGTACCTGGCCACTACACAGTAGCTGGCCACTACACAGTAGCTGGCCACTAAACAGTAGCTGGCCACTACACAGTAGCTGGCCACTACACAGTAGCTGGCCACTACACAGTAGCTGGCCACTACACAGTAGCTGGCCACTACACAGTAGCTGGCCACTACACAGTAGCTGGTCACTACACAGTAGCTGGCCACTACACAGTAGCTGGCCACTACACAGTAGCTGGCCACTACACAGTAGCTGGCCACTACACAGTAGCTGGTCACTACACAGCAGCTGGTCACTACACAGTAGCTGGTCACTACACAGTAGCTGGCCACTACACAGTAGCTGGTCACTACACAGTAGCTGGCCACTACACGGTAGCTGGTCACTACACAGTAGCTGGCCACTACACAGTAGCTGGTCACTACACAGTAGCTGGTCACTACACAGTAGCTGGCCACTACACAGTAGCTGGTCACTACACAGTAGATGGCCACTACACAGTAGCTGGCCACTACACAGTAGCCGGCCACTACACAGTAGCTGGCCACTACACAGTAGCTGGCCACTACACAGTAGCTGGTCACTACACAGTAGCTGGCCACTACACAGTAGCTGGTCACTACACAGTAGCTGGCCACTACACAGTAGCTGGTCACTACACAGTAGCTGGCCACTACACAGTAGCTGGCCACTACACAGTAGCCGGCCACTACACAGTAGCTGGTCACTACACAGTAGCTAGCCACTACACAGTAGCTGGTCACTACACAGTAGCTGGCCACTACACAGTAGCCGGCCACTACACAGTAGCTGGTCACTACACAGTAGCTGGTCACTACACAGTAGCTGGTCACTACACAGTAGCTGGCCACTACACAGTAGCTGGCCACTACACAGTAGCTGGTCACTACACAGTAGCTGGTCACTACACAGTAGCTGGCCACTACACAGTAGCTGGTCACTACACAGTAGCTGGTCACTACACAGTAGCTGGCCACTACACAATAGCTGGCCACTACACAGTAGCTGGCCACTACACAGTAGCTGGCCACTACACAGTAGCTGGCCACTACACAATAGCTGGTCACTACACAGTAGCTGGCCACTACACAGTAGCTGGCCACTACACAGTAGCTGGCCACTACACAATAGCTGGCCACTACACAGTATCTGGCCACTACACAGTAGCTGGCCACTACACAGTAGCTGGCCACTACACAGTACCTGGCCACTACACAGTAGCTGGCCACAACACAGCAGCTGGCCACTACACAGTAGCTGGCCACTACACAGTAGCTGGTCACTACACAGTAGCTGGCCACTACACAGTAGCTGGCCACTACACAGTAGCTGGCCACTACACAGTAGCTGGCCACTACACAGTAGCTGGTCACTACACAGTAGCTGGCCACTACACAGTAGCTGGCCACTACACAGTAGCTGGCCACTACACAGTAGCTGGTCACTACACAGTAGCTGGCCACTACACAGTAGCTGGCCACTACACAGTAGCTGGTCACTACAGAGTAGCTGGCCACTACACAGTAGCTGGCCACTACACAGTAGCTGGTCACTACACAGTAGGTGGCCACTACACAGTAGCTGGCCACTACACAGTAGCTGGCCACCACACAGTAGCTGGCCACTACACAGTAGCTGGTCACTACACAGTAGCTGGTCACTACACAGTAGCTGGTCACTACACAGTAGCTGGTCACTATACAGTACCTGGCCACTACACAGTAGCTGGTCACTACACAGAAGCTGGTCACTACACAGTAGCTGGTCACTACACAGTAGCTGGCCACTACACAGTAGCTGGCCACTACACAGTTCCTGGCCATTACACAGTAGCTGGTCACTACACAGTAGCTGGTCACTACACAGTAGCTGGTCACTACACAGTACCTGGCCACTACGCAGTAGCTGGTCACTACACAGTAGCTGGTCACTACACAGTAGCTGGTCACTACACAGTAGCTGGCCACTACACAGTAGCTGGCCACTACACAGTACCTGGCCACTACACAGTACCTGGCCACTACACAGTAGCCGGCCACTACACAGTAGCTGGCCACTACAAAGTAGCTGGCCACTACACAGTAGCTGGCCACTACACAGTAGCTGGTCACTACACAGAAGCTGGCGACTACACAGTAGCTGGTCACTACACAGTAGCTGGTCACTACACAGTAGCTGGCCACTACACAGTAGCTGGTCACTACACAGTACCTGGTCACTACACAGTAGCTGGCCACTACACAGTAGCTGGTCACTACACAGTAGCTGGCCACTAAACAGTAGCTGGCCACTACACAGTAGCTGGCCACTACACAGTAGCTGGTCACTACACAGTAGCTGGCCACTACACAGTAGCTGGCCACTACACAGTAGCTGGCCACTACACAGTAGCTGGTCACTACACAGTAGCTGGCCACTACACAGTAGCTGGCCACTACACGGTAGCTGGTCACTACACAGTAGCTGGCCACTACACAGTAACTGGCCACTACACAGTAGCTGGTCACTACACAATAGCTTTCCACTACACAGTAGCTGGCCACTACACAGTAGCTGGCCACTACACAGTAGCTGGCCACTACACAGTAGCTGGTCACTACACAGTAGCTGGTCACTACTCAGTAGCTGGTCACTACACAGTAGCTGGTCACTACACAGTACCTGGCCACTACACAGTAGCTGGTCACTACACAGTAGCTGGTCACTACACAGTAGCTGGTCACTACACAGTAGCTGGCCACTACACAGTTGCTGGCCACTACACAGTAGCTGGTCAGTACACAGTAGCTGGTCACTACACAGTAGCTGGTCACTACACAGTAGCTGGTCACTACACAGTAGCTGGCCACTACACAGTAGCTGGCCACTACACAGTACCTGGTCACTACACAGTACCTGGCCACTACACAGTAGCTAGCCACTACACAGTAGCTGGCCACTACACAGTAGCTGGCCACTACACAGTACCTGGCCACTACACAGTAGCTGGCCACTACACAGTAGCTGGCCACTACACAGTAGCTGGCCACTACACAGTAGCTGGCCACTACACAGCAGCTGGTCACTACACAGTAGCTGGTCACTGCACAGTAGCTGGCCATTACACAGTAGCTGGTCACTACACAGTAGCTGATCACTACACAGTAGCTGGCCACTACACAGTAGCTGGTCACTACACAGTAGCTGGCCACTACACAGTAGCTGGCCACTACACAGTAGCTGGCCACTACACAGTAGCTGGCCACTACACAGTAGCTGGCCACTACACAGTAGCTGGTCACTACACAGTAGTTGGCCACTACACAGTAGCTGGCCACTACACAGTAGCTGGTCACTACACAGTAGCTGGTCACTACACAGTAGCTGGCCACTACACAGTAGCTGGCCACTACACAGTAGCTGGCCACTACACAGTAGCTGGCCACCACACAGTAGCTGGTCACTACACAGTAGCTGGCCACTACACAGTAGCTGGCCACTACACAGTAGCTGGTCACTACACAGTAGCTGGTCACTACACAGTAGCTGGTCACTACACAGTAGCTGGCCACTACACAGTAGCTGGCCACTACACAGTAGCTGGTCACTACACAGTAGCTGGTCACTACACAGTAGCTGGTCACTACACAGTAGCTGGCCACTACACAGTAGCTGGTCACTACACAGAAGCTGGCCACTACACAGTAGCTAGCCACTACACAGTAGCTGGCCACTACACAGTAGCTGGTCACTACACAGTAGCTGGTCGCTACACAGTAACTCGCAACTACACAGTAGCTAGCCACTACACAGTAGCTGGCCACTACACAGTAGCTGGTCACTACACAGTAGCTGGCAGCTACACAGTAGCTAGCCACTACACAGTACGTGGCCACTACACAGTAGCTGGTCACTACACAGTAGCTAGCCACCACACAGTAGCTGGCCACTACACAGTAGCTGGTCACTACACAGTAGCTGGCAGCTACACAGTAGATGGCCACTAAACAATAGCTGGGCACTAAACAGTAGCTGGCCACTACACAGTAGCTGGCCACTACACAGTAGCTGGTCACTACACAGTAGCTGGTCACTACACAGTAGCTGGCCACTACACAGTAGCTGGCCACTACACAGTAGTTGGCCACTACACAGTACCTGGCCACTACACAGTAGCTGGCCACTACACAGTAGCTGGCCACTACACAGTAGCTGGCCACTACACAGTACCTGGCCACTACACAGTAGCTGGCCACTACACAGTAGCTGGCCACTACACAGTAGCTGGCCACTACACAGTAGCTGGCCACTACACAGTAGCTGGTCACTACACAGTAGCTGGTCACTGCACAGTAGCTGGCCACTACACAGTA
The DNA here is from genome assembly GCF_038502225.1 of Cherax quadricarinatus. Lineage (NCBI taxonomy): Eukaryota > Metazoa > Arthropoda > Malacostraca > Decapoda > Parastacidae > Cherax > Cherax quadricarinatus. The sequence continues at coordinate 22,586,746 of NC_091355.1, read as the reverse complement.
GCTGGTCACTACACAGTAGCTGATCACTACACAGTAGCTGGCCACTACACAGTAGCTGGTCACTACACAGTAGCTGGCCACTACACAGTAGCTGGCCACTACACAGTAGCTGGCCACTACACAGTAGCTGACCACTACACAGTAGCTGGTCACTACACAGTAGCTGGCCACTACACAGTAGCTGGCCACTACACAGTAGCTGGTCACTACACAGTAGCTGGTCACTACACAGTAGCTGGCCACTACACAGTAGCTGGCCACTACACAGTAGCTGGCCACTACACAGTAGCTGGCCACTACACAGTAGCTGGCCACTACACAGTAGCTTGTTACTACACAGTAGCTGGCCACTACACAGTAGCTGGTCACTACACAGAAGCTGGTCACTACACAGTAGCTGGTCACTACACAGTAGCTGGCCACTACACAGTAGCTGGCCACTACACAGTACCTGGCCATTACACAGTAGCTGGTCACTACACAGTAGCTGGTCACTACACAGTAGCTGGTCACTACACAGTACCTGGCCACTACGCAGTAGCTGGTCACTACACAGTAGCTGGTCACTACACAGTAGCTGGTCACTACACAGTAGCTGGCCACTACACAGTAGCTGGCCACTACACAGTAGCTGGCCACTACACAGTACCTGGCCACTACACAGTAGCCGGCCACTACACAGTAGCTGGCCACTACAAAGTAGCTGGCCACTACACAGTAGCTGGCCACTACACAGTAGCTGGTCACTACACAGAAGCTGGCGACTACACAGTAGCTGGTCACTACACAGTAGCTGGTCACTACACAGTAGCTGGCCACTACACAGTAGCTGGTCACTACACAGTACCTGGTCACTACACAGTAGCTGGCCACTACACAGTAGCTGGTCACTACACAGTAGCTGGCCACTAAACAGTAGCTGGCCACTACACAGTAGCTGGCCACTACACAGTAGCTGGTCACTACACAGTAGCTGGCCACTACACAGTAGCTGGCAACTACACAGTAGCTGGCCACTACACAGTAGCTGGTCACTACACAGTAGCTGGCCACTACACAGTAGCTGGCCACTACACGGTAGCTGGTCACTACACAGTAGCTGGCCACTACACAGTAACTGGCCACTACACAGTAGCTGGTCACTACACAATAGCTTTCCACTACACAGTAGCTGGCCACTACACAGTAGCTGGCCACTACACAGTAGCTGGCCACTACACAGTAGCTGGTCACTACACAGTAGCTGGTCACTACTCAGTAGCTGGTCACTACACAGTAGCTGGTCACTACACAGTACCTGGCCACTACACAGTAGCTGGTCACTACACAGTAGCTGGTCACTACACAGTAGCTGGTCACTACACAGTAGCTGGCCACTACACAGTTGCTGGCCACTACACAGTAGCTGGTCACTACACAGTAGCTGGTCACTACACAGTAGCTGGTCACTACACAGTAGCTGGTCACTACACAGTAGCTGGCCACTACACAGTAGCTGGCCAATACACAGTACCTGGCCACTACACAGTACCTGGCCACTACACAGTAGCTAGCCACTACACAGTAGCTGGCCACTACACAGTAGCTGGCCACTACACAGTACCTGGCCACTACACAGTAGCTGGCCACTACACAGTAGCTGGCCACTACACAGTAGCTGGCCACTACACAGTAGCTGGCCACTACACAGCAGCTGGTCACTACACAGTAGCTGGTCACTGCACAGTAGCTGGCCATTACACAGTAGCTGGTCACTACACAGTAGCTGATCACTACACAGTAGCTGGCCACTACACAGTAGCTGGTCACTACACAGTAGCTGGCCACTACACAGTAGCTGGCCACTACACAGTAGCTGGCCACTACACAGTAGCTGGCCACTACACAGTAGCTGGCCACTACACAGTAGTTGGCCACTACACAGTAGCTGGCCACTACACAGTAGCTGGTCACTACACAGTAGCTGGTCACTACACAGTAGCTGGCCACTACACAGTAGCTGGCTACTACACAGTAGCTGGCCACTACACAGTAGCTGGCCACCACACAGTAGCTGGTCACTACACAGTAGCTGGCCACTACACAGTAGCTGGCCACTACACAGTAGCTGGTCACTACACAGTAGCTGGTCACTACACAGTAGCTGGTCACTTTCACAGTAGCTGGCCACTACACAGTAGCTGGCCACTACACAGTAGCTGGTCACTACACAGTAGCTGGTCACTACACAGTAGCTGGTCACTACACAGTAGCTGGCCACTACACAGTAGCTGGTCACTACACAGAAGCTGGCCACTACACAGTAGCTAGCCACTACACAGTAGCTGGCCACTACACAGTAGCTGGTCACTACACAGTAGCTGGTCGCTACACAGTAACTCGCAACTACACAGTAGCTAGCCACTACACAGTAGCTGGCCACTACACAGTAGCTGGTCACTACACAGTAGCTGGCAGCTACACAGTAGCTAGCCACTACACAGTACGTGGCCACTACACAGTAGCTGGTCACTACACAGTAGCTAGCCACCACACAGTAGCTGGCCACTACACAGTAGCTGGTCACTACACAGTAGCTGGCAGCTACACAGTAGATGGCCACTAAACAATAGCTGGCCACTAAACAGTAGCTGGCCACTACACAGTAGCTGGCCACTACACAGTAGCTGGTCACTACACAGTAGCTGGTCACTACACAGTAGCTGGCCACTACACAGTAGCTGGCCACTACACAGTAGTTGGCCACTACACAGTACCTGGCCACTACACAGTAGCTGGCCACTACACAGTAGCTGGCCACTACACAGTAGCTGGCCACTACACAGTACCTGGCCACTACACAGTAGCTGGCCACTACACAGTAGCTGGCCACTACACAGTAGCTGGCCACTACACAGTAGCTGGCCACTACACAGTAGCTGGTCACTACACAGTAGCTGGTCACTGCACAGTAGCTGGCCACTACACAGTAGCTGGTCACTACACAGTAGCTGATCACTACACAGTAGCTGGCCACTACACAGTAGCTGGTCACTACACAGTAGCTGGCCACTACACAGTAGCTGGCCACTACACAGTAGCTGGCCACTACACAGTAGCTGGCCACTACACAGTAGCTGGTCACTACACAGTAGCTGGCCACTACACAGTAGCTGGCCACTACACAGTAGCTGGTCACTACACAGTAGCTGGTCACTACACAGTAGCTGGCCACTACACAGTAGCTGGCCACTACACAGTAGCTGGCCACTACACAGTAGCTGGCCACTACACAGTAGCTGGCCACTACACAGTAGCTGGTCACTACACAGTAGCTGGCCACTACACAGTAGCTGGCCACTACACAGTAGCTGGTCACTACACAGTAGCTGGTCACTACACAGTAGCTGGTCACTACACAGTAGCTGGCCACTACACAGTAGCTGGCCTCTACACAGTAGCTGGTCACTACACAGTAGCTGGTCACTACACAGTAGCTGGTCACTACACAGTAGCTGGCCACTACACAGTAGCTGGTCACTACACAGAAGCTGGCCACTACACAGTAGCTGGCCACTACACAGTAGCTGGCCACTACACAGTAGCTGGTCACTACACAGTAGCTGGTCGCTACACAGTAACTCGCAACTACACAGTAGCTAGCCACTACACAGTAGCTGGCCACTACACAGTAGCTGGTCACTACACAGTAACTGGCAGCTACACAGTAGCTAGCCACTACACAGTACGTGGCCACTACACAGTAGCTGGTCACTACACAGTAGCTAGCCACTACACAGTAGCTGGCCACTACACAGTAGCTGGTCACTACACAGTAGCTGGCAGCTACACAGTAGATGGCCACTAAACAATAGCTGGCCACTAAACAGTAACTGGCCACTACACAGTAGCTGGCCACTACACAGTAGCTGGCCACTACACAGTAGCTGGCCACTACACAGTAGCTGGTCGCTACACAGTAGCTCGCAACTACACAGTAGCTAGCCACTACACAGTAGCTGGCCACTACACAGTAGCTGGTCACTACACAGTAGCTGGCAGCTACAAAGTAGCTAGCCACAACACAGTAGCTGGCCACTACACAGTAGCTGGTCACTGCACAGTAGCTCGCAACTACACAGTAGCTATCCACTACACAGTATCTGGCCACTACACAGTAGCTGGTCACTACATAGTAGCTGGCAGCTACACAGTAGCTTGCCACTAAACAGTAGCTGGCCACTAAACAGTAGCTGGCCACTAAACAGTAGCTGGCCACTAAACAGTAGCTGGCCACTAAACAGTAGCTGGTCACTACACAGTAGCTGGCCACTAAACAGTAGCTGGTCACTACACAGTAGCTGGCCACTAAACAGTAGCTGGTCACTACACAGTAGCTGGCCACTAAACAGTAGCTGGTCACTACACAGTAGCTGGTCACTAAACAGTAGCTGGTCACTACACAGTAGCTGGCCACTAAACAGTAGCTGGTCACTACACAGTAGCTGGTCACTACACAGTAGCTGGCCACTAAACAGTAGCTGGTCACAACACAGTAGCTGGCCACTAAACAGTAGCTGGTCACTACACAGTAGCTGGCCACTAAACAGTAGCTGGACACTACACAGTAGCTGGCCACTACACAGTAGCTGGTCACTACACAGTAGCTGGCCACTACACAGTAGCTGGTCACTACACAGTAGCTGGCCACTAAACAGTAGCTGGCCACTACACAGTAGCTGGCCACTACACAGTAGCTGGCCACTAAACAGTAGCTGGCCACTACACAGTAGCTGGCTACTACACAGTAGCTGGCCACTACACAGTAGCTGGCCACTACACAGTAGCTTGCCACTACACAGTAGCTGGTCACTACACAGTAGCTGGCCACTACACAGTAGCTGGTCACTACACAGTAGCTGGTCACTACACAGTAGCTGGCCACTACACAGTAGCTGGTCACTACACAGTAGCTGGCCACTACACAGTAGCTGGCCACTACACAGTAGCTGGTCACTACACAGTAGCTGGCCACTACACAGTAGCTGGCCACTACACAGTAGCTGGCCACTACACAGTAGCTGGTCGCTACACAGTAGCTGGTCACTACACAGTAGCTGGCCACTACACAGTAGCTGGTCACTACACAGTAGCTGGCCACTACACAGTAGCTGGCCACTACACAGTAGCTGGCCACTACACAGTTGCTGGCCACTACACAGTAGCTGGCCACTACACAGTAGCTGGTCACTACACAGTAGCTGGCTACTACACAGTAGCTGGCCACTACACAGTAGCTGGCCACTACACAGTAGCTTGCCACTACACAGTAGCTGGTCACTACACAGTAGCTGGCTACTACACAGTAGCTGGTCACTACACAGTAGCTGGTCACTACACAGTAGCTGGCCACTACACAGTAGCTGGTCACTACACAGTAGCTGGTCACTACACAGTAGCTGGCCACTACACAGTAGCTGGTCACTACACAGTAGCTGGCCACTACACAGTAGCTGGCCACTACACAGTAGCTGGCCACTACCCAGTAGCTGGTCACTACACAGTAGCTGGTCACTACACAGTAGCTGGCCACTACACAGTAGCTGGTCACTACACAGTAGCTGGCCACTACACAGTAGCTGGCCACTACACAGTAGCTGGTCACTACACAGTAGCTGGCCACTGCACAGTAGCTGGCCACTACACAGTAGCTGGTCACTACACAGTAGCTGGCCACTACACAGTAGCTGGCTACTACACAGTAGCTGGCCACTACACAGTAGCTGGCCACTACACAGTAGCTGGTCACTACACAGTAGCAGGCCACTAAACAGTAGCTGGCCACTACACAGTAGCTGGCCACTACACAGTAGCTGGTCACTACACAGTAGCTGGTCACTACACAGTAGCAGGCCACTACACAGTAGCTGGCCACTACACAGTAGCAGGCCACTACACAGTAGCTAGCCACTACACAGTAGCTGGCCACTACACAGTAGCTGGCCACTACACAGTAGCTGGCCACTACACAGTAGCTGGTCACTACACAGTAGCAGGCCACTAAACAGTAGCTGGCCACTACACAGTAGCTGGCCACTACACAGTAGCTGGTCACTACACAGTAGCTGGTCACTACACAGTAGCAGGCCACTACACAGTAGCTGGTCACTACACAGTAGCAGGCCACTACACAGTAGCTGGCAACTATACATTCCTTTCAAAGGCAACTTGAAGACTAAGACTTACTAACACCACCCTGCCAGCCCCTGCCACCAGCCACCCTGCCAGCCCCTGCCACCAGCCACCCTGCCAGCCCCTGCCACCAGCCACCCTGCCAGCCCCTGCCACCACCCACCCTGCCAGCCCCTGCCACCACCCACCCTGCCAGCCCCTGCCACCACCCACCCTGCCAGCCCCTGCCACCACCCACCATGCCTGCCTCTTCCACCACCATGCCAGCCCCTGCTACAACTCACAATGCCAGCCCCTGCCACCAACCACCACGCCAGCCCCTGCCACCACCCACCATGCCTGCCCCTGTATTACAACCCAGGAGTCCAAATGGCCTGTTATCCTGGGTGTAAAGGGAGCAAAATAAACACAGCAGAAAAGTTTTGACTTATCCTTAACCAATTTTGAACAGCAATATGTACACTATATACACTATGTACAGTGATAGGTATTAGTGCACTCCACGGTAAGCAAGGCAGAATAGAAGCCACAAGAGAGCAGACCGTGCTTCAACCAGCTCTAGAATGGGAATGACAAGGGCAGACAGGAAAGTGGTACCCACATAACCTCTGCGATTGCCAAAACCATCTTCTTTTTGGCTGGAACCTGGTTACTAATTGAACGACGGGGCCCCATCGTCAACTCTCAGTCACCTGGTTCGCTGGTTGGGGGAGATAGCCTGTAAACGAGGGTGTGTACATGCGCCGAATAAAGGTTACGTTCTCTTTGCATGCCACACCCCCCACCCCGAGAAGGCTTAGGATTAGGCTGCCACCTCCCAGTGGTAACCATGCCACCATGTCACAAAATAATGGGACCGCCTTTCCTCTTACCCATCCAACTCTTAGATAGAGCTCAGCTTTTCTCGTGACAAAAAGCCAAACCCTAAACTCAGAGCGAGACAGCAGACAGTCGGGCTAACATAGGTCCAAGATACAGGCGGACGGTAGCCTGCATCCCCTCACTAAAAAAAAAAAAAAAACCCTCACCAGGGGATAAAAAAAAAAGAGCATAGAAGGGGTTACCACAACTAACCTAACATCCTATCCTAAGTAAATAATATAGTTAGACTCTAGATAAAGAGTCTGCCAACAAATTTTCTTTGCCGGTTATATATTTAATTCTGAGAGAGTAAGGTTGCAGTCGTATAGCCCAATGCATGAGCCTTGTGTTGTGGTTCTTCATAGCTTGGAGATATACTAGAGGATTGTGATCACTGTAGACGGTAACCACCTGCGATGTCTGGCCCACATAAACATCGAAGTGCTCCAAAGCCAGTACCAGCGCGAGGGCTTCTTTTTCAATGGTAGAGTAAGCCCTCTGATGCGGCTGGAACTTTGCCGAGAAAAAGGCTACATGCTGCAACTCCTCGTTCCCGTTTTGCAATAGTACTGCCCCAGTCCCAGACTCACAACCATCAACCTGTAATGAAAAAGGTTTGGAGAAGTCTGGAGACAAAAGAATGGGTGCAGTACACAATAATCTGTTTGCTTTGTCAAAAGCATCCTGAGCAACTGAAGTCCAAATAAAGGGAACTTTGTGACTGGTAAGAGAGGTAAGAGGGGCTACAATATCTGAGAAATTCTTACAGAATCTTCTGTAAAATCCTATCATGCCTAGGAAACGTTGAAGAGATTTCCTATCATGAGGAACTGGATAATCTTGAATAGCAAGAACTTTAGCAAGTTTAGGAGCAACTTTACCACTACCTACTTCATGGCCTAGAAAAGTGATAGTGGCCTGGCCAAAGAAAGATTTAGATAAATTAAGAGTTAAATGGGAACTCTGACAGGTCTCAAAAAGAGCCTTAAGTCTAAGTAGGTGTTGATCCCAAGTATCAGACACCACAACAATATCATCCAGGTACGCTGCCGTGACTTCAAGTCCTTTAATAGCCTGATGGATAAGTTTCTGGAATGAAGAGGGGGAGTTTTTCATTCCGAAGGGGGTAACTGTGTATTGATAATGACCTCCTGGAATTACGAAGACAGAGATTTCCTTCGCCTTATCCGTCAAAGGTACCTGATAGTAACCTTTAAGGAGATCTAACTTGGACACGAAAGTAGCCTTACCCACAAAGTCAATTATGTCATCCAGACGAGGAAGAGGGTAAGCATCTGTGACTGTGACCTCATTCACCTTACGGTAGTCTGTACACATACGAAACCCTCCATCAGCCTTCTTAACAAGGATGCACGGTGAAGCCCATGGACTAGATGACTCCTCCACTAAACCATGCTTTAACAGAAATTCTACTTCCTGCCGAAGTAGCCTCTGCTTTTCAGGATTAGCTCTGTAGGGGGAGAGTTTAATAGGTTTAGAGTTTCCCACATCTACATCATGGTAACCTAACGTACATTTTTTCGGCACATCCGAAAAAAATATTAGGATATGACTGTAGAAGTTCAGTTAAACTTGTTGCTTGCGTTTCAGATAGTCCCTCCATTAAAGGGCTAGGATCCTTGAGGAGGACAGAATTTGAAAGTTTAACATTAATTTCAGAAATAGAGTGCAAAGAATCAGAGTCGACCTCAAAGGAAGAGGACAGAGCCATTACTGGGACATTATCTGGTGTATGAAAAGATTTTAATTGATTAATGTGGTAAGTTTTAGTTTTTGAGGTCTTATCAATGGGAGCTACCACAATTTACATCAGATAATTTACTTACAGTTTGCATAGGTCCCGTAAATCTAGCTTTCAAGGTGTGGCCAGGTATAAGTTCCTGCACCAACACCTTGTCTCCTGGATGGAAGGAGCGTAATTGTGCATTTCTGTCATACTTCTGTTTCATCTTATTTTGAGCTGTCTTTAGGTTAGCCTTGGCTAACTGACGTGCCACCTGCAACCTTGAAGACGGGTTGTAGAGTGTTGAGCTAACGTCTTCTCCCATCCATCCTTCTTTGAGCACCCGAAGAGGACCTCGTACATTGTGCCCAAAGATCAGCTCAAACGGACTATACCCGGTAGACTCTTGCACCGTTTCTCGTGCTGATAACAGCAACAAAAGTAGTGATTCATCCCAGTCTGTAGGAAAATGCATGCAAAAAGTTCTCATCATGGTTTTTAACGTCTGATGGAATCTTTCGAAGGCGCCTTGGGACTGAGGATGATAGGCAGTGGATAAGTTGTGGATTATCCCTAACCTAGTTAATACTTCCCTAAATGCTTTGGCAGTGAAGTTAGTACCTTGATCACTTCGAATAGTTTTAGGAATGCCAAAAAAAGAAATAAATTTTGTTAAAGCTTTGAGAATAGTTTTAGTATTAATACTGCGCATGGGAATTGCTTCAGGATATCTGGTTACTCTATCCATAATTGTAAATAAATACTGATTTCCCGACTTTGACCTAGGTAGTGGACCTACACAATCTATAATTAAATCTGCAAAAGGTTCTCCATCAGCAGGTATAGGTTGGAGAGGTGCAGGTTTAATGGAATGTCCAGGTTTCCCTACTTGCTGACATTCTCGGCAACACCTGATATGATTCCTCACATCCTGCTTTAATTTTTGCCAATAAAATTCTTTTGTGATTCTATAAAAGGTTATAGTAATTCCTATGTGACCTCCTAATGAAGTATTATGAGCTATATTCAATATTTGAGGTCTACACTTTGTTGGAACCACTAACCTGTCAGACAATTGCCGGCCCTCTATCTCCTTACCAGTCTCAGTGCAGATCAAATAATCATTTTTAAGTTCATACTTGACAGGATGATCCAAAGAGGATTTACCCATGGCTGCCTGAAAAGCGAATTTTAAAGAAGGGTCCTTTCGTTGTTCCTCCCAGAAGGACAGTCCCTCAGGCATGGAAAGAGATATCTGGCAATCCTGTAACCTGGGAATAGGGAGGCTTGATCGGGGTCTGTTCACTTGATTTACGAGGCTCCGGCCGGTATGCCTCATAAATCAACGTGGCTATCCCGAGGTCGGAGTCGTCCAAGGATAGGTCAACATTCTCGCCAGACAACCTTTGGGATGTTGCCCGAGTTATGGCCAACACCGGAGAAGAATTAATCATTATAGGTTCAGGACAAACTAGCAGTAGTAATGTTATTACCCAGTAATAACATGGCATCTTTCATGGGGAATCCTTCGGATACACCCACAGTCAAGTACCCAGCGTAATATTCGCACTGTACATAAATTTTATGCAAATGGACAGAATATATAGCTCCTCCAAATGCTTCCAATAAAACAGAGGAATTCAAGGAAGTGTTTTTAGATAGGGGTAATATTCCTTCTCTTATAAGAGAGCAATATGCTCCAGTATCTCTAAAGGTTTTGACTTCAGTTGTTTTGGAGTTTTCCTGAAGGGAAATAAGACTCTTACAATAATAAGGGACCATCCCTTTTTCTACTTCTCTCGGGGACATGTTACTAGGGATATTAGAGATTTTCTCAATGGGTTGGGATTTGTGGGGGCAGTTGGGACGGATGTGACCTACTTGGTTACAGAGGAAGCAGACGACAGGCTTGCCCTTTACTCCCTGCTGACGTTGCAACTGGTGTCGCTCTGGCTGGTGTCTCTCTGGATACTGTTGTCGAGATGCACCATGTTGAGTAGTTTGTCTCTCACCAGATGGACCATAAGTTGAGAAGCGTGGCTCACCAGGTGACTTAGTTGGCTGACGTAGATGCTCTCCCTCCGGCTGGCACTTCATTCTCCATTGTTGAGGATCTCTGCTCATGCCAGGCTGTTGAAAAGAGAGACGGGACCGCTCGGACAAGGAGAGGTTAGCTTCAAAGGTATCAGCCAACCTGACTGCCTCCAATGCAGTGATTAAGTCACGATCCTGCAGAAAGACTCAAACCTCTGGTCCCACGGACTCCAGCAGGTTGTCAATCAGAATAAGCTGCACCAGCTCCTCAAAGGTAGAGACACCACTTGCTTTATACCAGCTGGTAAAAGCTTTGGTCTGCTGTCGCACAAAATCAACTAGGGATTGACCAAGCTGTCGCCTGCCTAATTTAAATATTTTTTTGTACTTAGCTGGGATACATGTATATGCTCCCAAAACTGTGGTTTTCACTACTTGGTAATCAGAAAATTCAGCGTCATTTAACACTGAAGTAAATTCCTGTGCCTTACCAAACAATGCTGTGTGAACCAACGATGCCCAATGCTGTTCCGGCCACCTCAAGGCTCGAGCCTGATTTTCGAAGCTTTCGAAAAATTGTTCTGGCTCGGCCTCATTGAAGCGGGTAACAAGCTGTACTGCTTTCTGTAAACTAAAATCGTTTACAGAATAAGAAAACTGCCTCCTTTCTCTTTCCCTATCAAATTCTTCTTTTGCAAATGCTCTCTGTTCCCTAGTCTGCTCAACATTGATTTTTGCCAGCTCAAGTGCCAACGCCGCTGATTCACCTTGAGACAACCCTGCTGCACTATACTGACTATTTTCCTCCGTTGATATATCATTTTCCTCCTGCGAGAACATGGTTTTTGCCCTAGCTCCCGTAGAGGGAGGAGTCTGATGTGCCGTCTCTTCTTCTCGAAGTTTGTCAGTAATCAGTGAACGCAGTTGCGCAGCTGTGAGAGTGCGTTTGTATTTAATGCCAATGGAACGAGCAATTTGCCAACAACGCTGTAGGGACAATTTAGGTAAGTTATGCAAAGTATATGCCGACACCAGACGTCTGACTCGTCTAGGTGGCATAAGTTATTCGCTATGCTCAGTACGATTGCAGAATATCCCAACGTAACACGTTAATTTGCAGAACACACTTGGCTATGCACAGTACGATTGCAGAATACCCCACGAACAGGCTAGTAGCATCTGACCCGCAAAATTTGTAAAGCGTTAGCAAAGCTAATGCAATGCCAGACAGCAAGCTGCACAGTGTTCCTGCTACCAGCTTCACCCTAGGCTCAACCCTTTCTCTAAGTCCAGCTCCAGCTCTCGGACAGGCTACCCATATTACGACCGAGGAGTCCAAATGGCCTGTTATCCTGGGTGTAAAGGGTGCAAAATAAACACAGCAGAAAAGTTTTGACTTATATTATCCTTCGCCAATTTAGAACAGCAATATGTACACTATATACACTATGTACAGTGATAGGTATTAGTGCACTCCACGGTAAGCAAGGCAGAATAGAAGCCACAAGAGAGCAGACCGTGCTTCAACCAGCTGTAGAATGGGAATGACAAGGGTAGACAGGAGAGTGGTACCCACATAACCTCTGCTATTGCCAAAACCATCTTCTTATTGACTGGAACCTGGTTACTAGTTGAACGACGGGGCCCCATCTTCAACTCTTAGTTACCTGGTTCGCTAGTTCGGGGAGATAGCCTGTCAATGAGGGTGTGTACATGCGCCGAATAAAGGTTAGATGTGTTCATCGACTCCAGGCTGAGGGACTGATTACCTCATACTCCTCCTTTCCTTACGCCTTCCTCTTTGTATTGGACTGATGAAGCAACTGTGTGGCGAAACGTTTCCTGAATAAAGATTCCCATATGCTGCATAAGTGTCTCAATCTTCAAGATCAGTGTTGATAAAGATATATATATATATATGAAAAACAACCACTCTGAAAGAATAGAGAAATTCCAAGCGCTTTCGTGACTACTCCTTGATAATGTGAGTAGTCACGAAAGCGCTTGGAATTTCTCTATTCTTTCAGAGTGGTTGTTTTGCATATTTTGAAATCACCTGTTTACTGTGATCTTATTGCATATATATATATATATATATATATATATATATATATATATATATATATATATATATATATATATATATATATATATATATATATATATATATATATATATATATATGCAATAAGATCACAGTAAACAGGGAATCCAGTCAGACCAATTATTAGCTCCATAGGGTCAGTTTCATATAAATTATCCAAATGGCTTGTTGATATTTTGAGACCTATTGTTGGCAAAATTTCTAACTTTAATATTAAAAACAACATAGACTTGGTTGATAAATTAAGCTCCTTGACTGACTTAAATGATTTTAACATGGTTAGTTTTGATGTTACTTCCTTGTTTACGAAAGTTCCTGTTGATGATTTATTAAGTTTCTTATCTGAAGAACTCGTTAACTATGATTTACCATTGCCAGTTCCTACTATCATTAAACTTATTAAACTTTGCATTGTTGATGCAAAATTTGTATTTAATGATAAGTTTTACACTCAGAAGTTTGGTATGGCAATGGGAAATCCTCTTTCACCTGTTCTTAGTAACCTATACATGGAATTTTTTGAAACAAGGTTGCTTAACACAATCCTCCCTAATAGAGCTAAATGGTTCAGATATGTTGATGATATTTTGTGTCTTATGCCCAAAAATGTAGATATACACCATTTTCTTGGAAAATTAAATAGCTTAGCCCATTCTATAAACTTTACTGTTGAGTTTGAAGAAAATAACTCATTGCCTTTTCTAGATGTTTTAATTATTAAGGGTAATAATGAATTCAAATTTAAAATTTACAGAAAACCTACAAATAACTGTTCCTATGTCCACTATTATTCCTCGCATCAAGATAGAGTCAAACTGTCTGTTTTCTCATCAATGTTTTTGAGAGCTTTACGAATTTGTAGTCCTGAGTTCATAGATGAGGAAATATCCAAAATTTATGAAATAGGTAATGATTTAAAATACCCAAGAAATGTAATTGATAAATCTTTTAAAGTTGCTAGAAACACTTTTTATAATCCAAAAAAGGGGCAACCAGCCTTATTCAACTAAAAATATGTTGGTTCTCCCTTACCATGAAAACTTGGTTGATATGCCTTCTCTTCTTAAGACTTTTAATATTAAAGTTGTATTCAAAAATCTTGATACAGTAAAAAAACTTTTGATAAAGAATTCCCCCCAAAATGCTGATGGATGTGTCTATAAGATTCCTTGTAAAATTTGCGATAAAGTTTATTACGGTCAAACTGGTAAAAATCTCGAACTAAGATTAAAACAACATAAATATAGCATTAGAACTGGACAAGATTCCAATGCTCTATTTATTCATGTAAGAGATTTTAACCATCCAATTGATTTTCAAAAAGTTGAGAAAGTAGTATCAAGCAAGTCCATGGTCGACAGGAATATAATTGAATCTTGTTTCATAAAAAGTAGTTTTGACAATAATATGAATATTTCCTTTGGTTTATATAAATTAGATCCATTTATAATTAATAGAATTTGGGAAGAATTTAATAATACACTGGACAAATAAATAGCTTGGGGGTGAGTTGTGCAAAGGACCTATCCAAGTTGGCTCGCCGCGCGTCACGTGTTTAACCGTTGTGGGATCTGATAGTGAGGTGCTGCCCGGACCCCTTATATAGCTTCCTTGGATGCTTCACTTTCATAGTTCCTTGATAATGTGAGTAGTCACGAAAGCGCTTGGAATTTCTCTATTCTTTCAGAGTGGTTGTTTTGCATATATATATATATATATATATATATATATATATATATATATATATATATATATATATATATATATATATATACACAAACACTGATCTCTGGCTGAAGGAGACTCGAACCTACGAACCTTAAGACAAGGTACGCAGTGCTTTACCAATCTACCCACAATGGACAATACCTTGGCGTGTAGATTGCACTACACGTTTGATCCAAGGCAGCCAGCTTTCAGGGAGAAGGCTTACAGTTTTTCATCTCCATCTTGGATCAAACGTGTAGCGCAAGCTACACTCCAATGTATTGTCCAGTGTGGGTAGATTGGTAAAGCACTGTGTACCTTGTCCTAAGGTTAGTAGGTTCGAGTCTCCTTCAGCCAGAGATCAGTGTTTGTGCATATTTCGCCTGCTCTTGCGAATTCCTTGCATATATATATATATATATATATATATATATATATATATATATATATAGGTAGTAGGTTGGTAGACAGCAACCACCCAGGGAAGTACTACCGTCCTGCCAGATGACTGTGAAACAAAAACCTGTAACTGTTTTGCATGATGGTAGGATTGCTGGTTTCTTTTTCTGTCTCATAAACACGCTAAGATAACAGGGATATCTTGCTACTCCTACTTACACTTTGGTCACACTTCACAGACACGCACATGCATATATATATATACATACATCTAGGTTTTTCTCTTTTTTCTAAATAGCTCTTGTTCTTTTTTATTTTTTCTATTGTCCATGGGGAAGTGGAAAAGAATCTTTCCTCCGTAAGCCATGCGTGTCGTATGAGGCGACTAAAATGCCGGGAGCAATGGGCTAGTAACCCCTTCTCCTGTATACAATTACTAAAAAAGAGAAGAAGAAAAACTTTATAAAACTGGGTTGCTTAAATGTGCGTGGATGTAGTGCGGATGACAAGAAACAGATGATTGCTGATGTTATGAATGAAAAGAAGTTGGATGTCCTGGCCCTAAGCGAAACAAAGCTGAAGGGGGTAGGAGAGTTTCAGTGGGGGGAAATAAATGGGATTAAATCTGGAGTATCTGAGAGAGTTAGAGCAAAGGAAGGGGTAGCAGTAATGTTAAATGATCAGTTATGGAAGGAGAAAAGAGAATATGAATGTGTAAATTCAAGAATTATGTGGATTAAAGTAAAGGTTGGATGCGAGAAGTGGGTCATAATAAGCGTGTATGCACCTGGAGAAGAGAGGAATGCAGAGGAGAGAGAGAGATTTTGGGAGATGTTAAGTGAATGTATAGGAGCCTTTGAACCAAGTGAGAGAGTAATTGTGGTAGGGGACTTGAATGCTAAAGTAGGAGAAACTTTTAGAGAGGGTGTGGTAGGTAAGTTTGGGGTGCCAGGTGTAAATGATAATGGGAGCCCTTTGATTGAACTTTGTATAGAAAGGGGTTTAGTTATAGGTAATACATATTTTAAGAAAAAGAGGATAAATAAGTATACACGATATGATGTAGGGCGAAATGACAGTAGTTTGTTGGATTATGTATTGGTAGATAAAAGACTGTTGAGTAGACTTCAGGATGTACATGTTTATAGAGGGGCCACAGATATATCAGATCACTTTCTAGTTGTAGCTATACTGAGAGTAAAAGGTAGATGGGATACAAGGAGAATAGAAGCATCAGGGAAGAGAGAGGTGAAGGTTTATAAACTAAAAGAGGAGGCAGTTAGGGTAAGATATAAACAGCTATTGGAGGATAGATGGGCTAATGAGAGCATAGGCAATGGGGTCGAAGAGGTATGGGGTAGGTTTAAAAATGTAGTGTTAGAGTGTTCAGCAGAAGTTTGTGGTTACAGGAAAGTGGGTGCAGGAGGGAAGAGGAGCGATTGGTGGAATGATGATGTAAAGAGAGTAGTAAGGGAGAAAAAGTTAGCATATGAGAAGTTTTTACAAAGTAGAAGTGATGCAAGGAGGGAAGAGTATATGGAGAAAAAGAGAGAAGTTAAGAGAGTGGTGAAGCAATGTAAAAAGAGAGCAAATGAGAGAGTGGGTGAGATGTTATCAACAAATTTTGTTGAAAATAAGAAAAAGTTTTGGAGTGAGATTAACAAGTTAAGAAAGCCTAGAGAACAAATGGATTTGTCAGTTAAAAATAGGAGAGGAGAGTTATTAAATGGAGAGTTAGAGGTATTGGGAAGATGGAAGGAATATTTTGAGGAATTGTTAAATGTTGATGAAGATAGGGAAGCTGTGATTTCGTGTATAGGGCAAGGAGGAATAACATCTTGTAGGAGTGAGGAAGAGCCAGTTGTGAGTGTGGGGGAAGTTCGTGAGGCAGTAGGTAAAATGAAAGGGGGTAAGGCAGCCGGGATTGATGGGATAAAGATAGAAATGTTAAAAGCAGGTGGGGATATAGTTTTGGAGTGGTTGGTGCAATTATTTAATAAATGTATGGAAGAGGGTAAGGTACCTAGGGATTGGCAGAGAGCATGCATAGTTCCTTTGTATAAAGGCAAAGGGGATAAAAGAGAGTGCAAAAATTATAGGGGGATAAGTCTGTTGAGTGTACCTGGTAAAGTGTATGGTAGAGTTATAATTGAAAGAATTAAGAGTAAGACGGAGAATAGGATAGCAGATGAACAAGGAGGCTTTAGGAAAGGTAGGGGGTGTGTGGACCAGGTGTTTACAGTGAAACATATAAGTGAACAGTATTTAGATAAGGCTAAAGAGGTCTTTGTGGCATTTATGGATTTGGAAAAGGCGTATGACAGGGTGGATAGGGGGGCAATGTGGCAGATGTTGCAAGTGTATGGTGTAGGAGGTAGGTTACTGAAAGCAGTGAAGAGTTTTTACGAGGATAGTGAGGCTCAAGTTAGAGTATGTAGGAAAGAGGGAAATTTTTTCCCAGTAAAAGTAGGCCTTAGACAAGGATGTGTGATGTCACCGTGGTTGTTTAATATATTTATAGATGGGGTTGTAAGAGAAGTAAATGCGAGGGTTTTGGCAAGAGGCGTGGAGTTAAAAGATAAAGAATCACACACAAAGTGGGAGTTGTCACAGCTGCTCTTTGCTGATGACACTGTGCTCTTGGGAGATTCTGAAGAGAAGTTGCAGAGATTGGTGGATGAATTTGGTAGGGTGTGCAAAAGAAGAAAATTAAAGGTGAATACAGGAAAGAGTAAGGTTATGAGGATAACAAAAAGATTAGGTGATGAAAGATTGAATATCAGATTGGAGGGAGAGAGTATGGAGGAGGTGAACGTATTCAGATATTTGGGAGTGGACGTGTCAGCGGATGGGTCTATGAAAGATGAGGTGAATCATAGAATTGATGAGGGAAAAAGAGTGAGTGGTGCACTTAGGAGTCTGTGGAAACAAAGAACTTTGTCCTTGGAGGCAAAGAGGGGAATGTATGAGAGTATAGTTTTACCAACGCTCTTATATGGGTGTGAAGCGTGGGTGATGAATGTTGCAGCGAGGAGAAGGCTGGAGGCAGTGGAGATGTCATGTCTGAGGGCAGTGTGTGGTGTGAATATAATGCAGAGAATTCGTAGTTTGGAAGTTAGGAGGAGGTGCGGGATTACCAAAACTGTTGTCCAGAGGGCTGAGGAAGGGTTGTTGAGGTGGTTCGGACATGTAGAGAGAATGGAGCGAAACAGAATGACTTCAAGAGTGTATCAGTCTGTAGTGGAAGGAAGGCGGGGTAGGGGTCGGCCTAGGAAGGGTTGGAGGGAGGGGGTAAAGGAGGTTTTGTGTGCGAGGGGCTTGGACTTCCAGCAGGCATGCGTGAGCGTGTTTGATAGGAGTGAATGGAGACAAATGGTTTTTAATACTTGACGTGCTGTTGGAGTGTGAGCAAAGTAACATTTATGAAGGGATTCAGGGAAACCGGCAGGCCGGACTTGAGTCCTGGAGATGGGAAGTACAGTGCCTGCACTCTGAAGGAGGGGTGTTAATGTTGCAGTTTAAAAACTGTAGTGTAAAGCACCCTTCTGGCAAGACAGTGATGGAGTGAATGATGGTGAAAGTTTTTCTTTTTCGGGCCACCCTGCCTTGGTGGGAATCGGCCGGTGTGATAATCCAAGGCAGCCAGCTTTCAGGGAGAAAAAAAAAAAAAAAAAAAAAAAAAAAAAAAAAAAAAAAAAAAAAAAAAAAAAAAAAAATATATATATATATATATATATATATATATATATATATATATTCAAATGTAGAATATCTGTATCCATTATATAGTTAGTAATAACTAAGCAACGAGAGTTTTTGTATAAATATATGCATAGCGGTTTACCATCTAAAGTTTTTCTCTTGGTGAAAAAAGTGATCAGAAAAGGAGTTCCAGAAAATTTGGATTATTAGTTAGAGCTTTATATGAGTAAGGATATGGGTGAAGAATGTGTGGTCACACGTTACAGTAAGACAAGTACAGTTATTACCTGCTGTAAGTTTTGTATTCTTAATGTCCAACAATGACATGGAAAGAGCATTAGTTTATCTGGTAAGTGATTATGTATATTTGATGTGGAGTATCGGTGATGACGTTATTATTAACGAGCACATAATTACATTGTTAGTAAGCAAAATGTACAGAGCAAAGTTTAACATTGTCAGGTGTTTACCTGGAGTTTACCTGGAGAGAGTTCCGGGGGTCAACGCCCCCGCGGCCCGGTCTGAGACCAGGCCTCCTGGTGGATCAGAGCCTGATCAACCAGGCTGTTGCTGCTGGCTGCACGCAAACCAACATACGAGCCACAGCCCGGCTGATCCGGAACTGACTTTAGGTGCTTGTCCAGTGCCAGCTTGAAGACTGTATGGAAAAAGATTTACACGAAAGTTTCCTGTTCGTTATCAGGAAATAACAGTAAAAGAACTGATTGGTTTATATCAAGTACAATGATATGGGTAAAAGATTCTTATATGATGTAACGTGAATCGTTCATACATGTCTGATGAACATGTAGCGATATATGGGTATGTGTAAATAATTTTAAGTGTATATATGTGATTTGTTAAAATAAAATTTTGCTTCACGTGAGTAGATATGAATGATGTGATGATCACAGTTTTATTATCAATCATATCGATTTCTTGAGTCATGTTGACGGCAGTGAAGGGACTTGAGCTAGAGTTCGTCACGGCCACGCTAGCTGGAGATTCGTCTGTAAAAACTTGCATTTGTGGTCACAGAGGTGCCTGTGCTAACTTTCCTATGGTGTAGAAATATACCTAGTTGGATGAATCTGATTGTGGCTAGCTGGTCTAGTGGCTAACGCGACGGGCTGGAGTTTTGAGACTCTATGACCGCGGGTTCAATCCCGGCCGGGGGTATGGTTCAAAATCTACTTTTATAAAGATACGCAGAAAGTACATCAATTAATTTTGTCAACCAGTCACCATCGTTATTACAAGCTGCACTAATTCGTTCATGAAAATAATCTTTAGTACTCTGTTCGCCACATCTGTGTTGCCAGATATTATTCCTGCCCAGGAGAGAGTAAACGAACTTTTTTCTGCAGTTGTACATAGTAGGTGAGCACAACGTAATATAACTGGTCAGCACAGGGGAAGATGACTCTTGCTTCCAGCCAATTTGCCGGGTTATTACAAACTCTAGTGTGGTTAAAAACCACGTTCAACTCCTGTGCTATACATATCGAATAACGGTGTTGTGATATTCTCACTTCTAATGATTTTCTGTCTGCATCAAATAGGAAAGAATGCAACCGTTGTAACCAATTCTGTAGATACCACTAGCATGCTGTTGAGGGTGAATTTTTTATCAGAATGCTTTTAATAGTCTGTGAATTTTTAAATACTACTTGTATATTAAATATTTTAAGGGCGTTGGACAGGATAGATAAATTTTCATTGAGTGGGAGGCCCAGCATATTCTTTGTTGTCAAAATGGTTGGTAAAAATATTAACTCCTTTGCTTGGAAACATTTCTGAAGCCCACTTAAAAAGCAGTGTTGATCTCATCAACAAATTGCAAAATATCAACATGTCAAATGATTTTATACTACTAAGTTTTGATGTCACTGAATTATTCATGAGAGTCCCTGTTGTAGACTTACTATCTTATTTGGAAGAAGAATTAGATGAGTTCTCTTTGCCTTTTGATAAAAATACCATTATTGAATTGATTAAGCTGTGTGTAATTGATTACAGGTTTGAATTTGAGGGGAAATACTATGCTCAAAAACAGGGAGTGGCTGTGGGTAATCCATTGTTCCCCTTATTGAGCAATTTGTGTATGGAATGTTTCAAGGTTAGACTGTTGAAAAATATCCTGCCATGTAGAGCTAAACAGTTCAGATATGTGAATGACAACTTGTGTTTTTGGCCAATTGATGTGAGCCTTGATACATTTTTTCCATCTATCAAATTCACTGTGGAGAAAGAGTTTGAGTATAAACTTCCATTATTAGATGTGTTGATACACCAGGTTGATAACATGTTTAAGTTTGCAGTACATAGGAAGGCCACCAATGTATGCCCATACATTCACTACTATTCCAACCATGAGAGACGAGAGTTAAAGGAGTTTATTTTTTACTATATTTCTGAGCGCCTATAGAGTGTACAGTGTGGTGCTCATAGATGAAGAAATTTGGAAAATATTTGACATTGGCATGAAACTGTGGTAGCCTAAGGTGTTTGTGAAATGTGCCTAAGAAAACTTATTATGGAACAGAACCTAGGATAACACCACAGACCAAGAATGTGCTGGTCCTCCCATACAATGAAAATTTATCTATCCTGCCAAATGCCCTTAAAAGATTTAATATACAAGTAGTATTTAAAAATTCAAAGACTCTTAGAAGCATTCTGATAAAGAACTCATCGCAACAGTGTTCGATTCTGTCTACAGAATTGGTTGTAATGGTTGCATTCTCTCCTATGTGTGACAGACAGGAAAACCATTAAAAGTGAGAATATCACAACATCATTATTCGATAAGTATAGCACAAGAGTCAAACACAATTTTCAACCACATTAGAGCTTTTAATAACCCAGCAAATTGGTGGGAAGCAAGAGTCATTTTCCCTTGTTCTTCTTGGCTTGAAAGAAATATCGTAGAATCAGCAATTATTATGTATTATAAGCATTTGTTATACAATAGCAGTGACGGTTTGTTCGAAATAGATGCATGTTTAGTTGAGGCAGTAGTACCCAGTTAACAATTGGGCTCTTATATGAATGCACTAGATCGTCTTAAATGTATTGCCACACCGAGAAATAAGGGCCTATTTTTCCTGCAGGCTTCTGATGGTTGAACCCAAGTTTGCCTCAGAATCATGAGGAATGAATAACTGTGGCCATCATCCTTGTAATTACATATACCTCCCTCTTTAAATGAGTTTATTTTAATGAGCCCCATTTCCCTTGTAAAACTTCTAGAAGTCTTCCCTTTAAACATCCCCGTTTTCTCGTCCCTTTAAATGGACCCTCGTGGATGGTTACTCCATAATTGCCAGTGACTTCTGTATCACTGGCAATATAATTATGTATGGAAAATTTCTCATAGCAGAGTCTGACCGATTTTTTTATTATTGCCGTGCTACTTTTTGTTTAGGGTACTATTAAAATATCAATGCTTGTGAGATTTTTCTAATGCTATAATATTCAGCATGCTGACTATTGGCACTGGTATGCCTGGGGGCACTTCCTGTTCCCTTCTCTCTCTCTCTTTCTCTCACCCTCCCTGACTCCAGTGAAGACGTCCTTTGGGATCATATTTGCTTGGATATCCTCCTCTTTTCTGCAACTTTGCAAGCTCCTGTGATGTGTTGATTGCAATACGGAAGGCCTACAGCTATCATTCTACTCTCCCGTGGGGAGTAGAATATATATATATATATACATATATATATATATATATATATATATATATATATATATATATATATATATATATATATATATATATATATATATATATATATATTATTGTACCCACGGAACAAGTGGTATTGATCAATAATAACACTGCACTTGCCAAGGACTCGAACCCATGCTGCTTCGGCCTGCCTCAGGGTGGGCGAAAAAGCATGACACCCTAATCCACTGGATCGTATGGTCCAGTGGATTAGGGCGTCATGCGTTTTCGCCCACCATGAGGCAGGCCGAAGCAGCATGGGTGCGAGTTCTTGGCTAGTGCAGTGTTGTTATTGATATATATATATATATATATATATATATATATATATATATATATATATATATATATATATATATATATATATATATATAGATAGATAGATAGATAGATAGATAGATAGATAATGTGGTCCACCTCTGGTGCAAATTGTGGGACCCATAGCCTTGGAGAAGTGGATACAAAGGCTTCAAGGAAGAATAGTTGGACTTCTTCCTGGGTGGTAGGGAAAGTGGACTTCCCCTACCACCCCGTCTTTACAATTTGTTTACCAATAGGTATATTTTATTACATAATATGGTACACAAAATTTAAAAGATACACTGCTTGTACAAAGATGGCATTTATAGTACATGAGGTTTGAGGGATACATTTCAAGTGCAATTGCTACATGTTTATTACAGATTACAATGCGAAAATCTCATCCAGCTCCTCAGAGCTGGGGTGCCTACCCAAGATGGTAATGGGTAAATTCACCGTATTTTCTAGACTTTTGGGACTCCCTGAAGCTGGCAGCTGCCCCTCCTTCCTCCCTGGTGTATTGGACATAGGTATCAGCCAGTGTGGATGCAAATATGTAGTCCCACACCACCTGCTTGCCGTCTGTCCAGGCTTGAAGGATGATACCTTCTGGATGCTTTATGTTACCTTCAGATCTACATAGCTGGGGTGGCTCCCTAATTGCTGGGCATCCGGCTGTTGAGGGGGTCCTCTTGATAATGTTATTATGTTTTTCATGCCTTGCCGTGGTACTCGAACTGATCTGCCAATTCACTGCCGCAAATACACCTGTGTTTGGCGAGAATTAGGGTGGCAGGTTGAAGGGGATAACCAACGGGTCGAAACATATGCTAAGGGTGGAGTTGGAAACAGCTAACAGAAAGTCCAGTGAAGGAGTTCTCACATAAAGGAGGCGGGCTCTATCATAACCCAACACAATCTGAAACATTGTTGAAGCTATATTCCCCACTATTTGGCTATCCAAGTTTGACTATTTGTATTTCTTGGGGGACGCAGGTCTGGTTTCAGAGCCAGTTAAATTATTCCAGAGCGTGGCTCCATCAAAAACTTTTGGTCATGGACTCCAACATTGTCCCTACGATGTTCAGGGAGAATCTCTGCTACAAGTCCATTGGATACAACATGAGGACAGGAAAGCAGGTAGTGCAATCTGTGACGACTTGCGGACACCAATGCCTCCTAGTCTGACTGGAAGTGTAGCTTGGTCCCACTGCCCGTCTTCTAGACTAAGGTTAAGTACTTTCTTAAAAATATGCCTCAGGATACTGTCGTATTTATGTGGTATAGGGTTATCATATAAGGTTATCTTAGGAAATATTTCACTGTGCAATAATGTTTCGACTCTTTTAATTATTACATGTTTCAGTTATTGTAATAACATCATAGTTTCCCAGCACACACTACCAAACATAATTCATTAATTTTATTCCTCGTGCTTCGACTATTAGTATAAAATACATTAATTATTTTTTCTTCTGCAACTTTTTTTTATTCATCTTTGGTTTTCCACATTTTCTGTTATCATCATTATCCAGTGTTACTTAATGACTGTTATTCTTATGATTCATGATATCGAAGCCTAAATCAATATTTCCACACTCATTATTTTCCCGCCCTAAATCCTAATTTAGAGCCCTAACAACGCTAGCCAGAAAACCCACACCTGCCTTGGATAAGTGAACCCCATCCCTGGCATACATGTCATTTTTTTATATAGAAGTGATCCCAGTTGTAAATGACTGGCACTGCATTATCTTTACAGTGTTTGTCAACCCAACAATTAATACTAATTGCTCTGGACAGTTATAACAGGCTGACCCCATCCCCCTTCTTTCTAATTATGTCCATCGCTGTCCTATTCCTTTAACCTGAATCCTCACTTCTTTTCTTTCCTACATGATTACCTCCAACACTGAAGCAGATACTTGGATTCATCCTATTACCATTCATGATGTTGTCAAGCCGCCTAACAATATCCTTCATCCCAGCCCCAGGAAATCCAACCCTCTGACTCCTACTCCTAACTTTCAAGCAGAAGCCCCTATCCATGTACAGTACCTAATTTGACTGTCCCCAACAATCACAATGTTCTGGCCTGTTGCACCCACCACACCCATTATTGCTAGCACCCACTACACCCACTATTGTTCGCACCCACCTTGAGCACTCTTGTTCGTACCTACAATTCCCACAATTGCTAGTACCCCCACGCCCACTGTTGCTAGTACCCACCATGCCCACTCTTGCTAATACTGACAATGCTCACTATTGCTATTACCCACCACGCCCACTTTTGCCACAATTCTCGATGCCCAATCCTACCACCACAAACTACACCCAGTGATGCCACCAAACGAAAAAAACACTCATACCACGACCCAACATGCCCATTCCTGCCGCCAGCAAACACACCCACCACGTTCAGTCTTGCCATCTCCCACCACGCCCACTCCTGTCACCAATTAACATCCACATACAAAACACACACACACACACACACACACACACACACA